>NC_034410.1:107767448-107903429 GCF_002078875.1 Numida meleagris | reverse complement strand
CTCCAACAGGTTTGTGTCTCTCCTGTACTGAGGACTCCACATCTGGATGCAGTACTCGAGGTGAGTTCTTAGCAGTGCAGAGTAGAGGTGCTCAGTCACCTCCCACGCCCTGCTGGCTGCACTTGTTTTGATGCAGCCTGGGATACGGTTGACATTCTGGGCTGCGAGGGCACACTGCTGGCTCATGTCCCGCTTGCCATCCATCAGTACCCCCAGGTCCTTTTTGGTAGGGCTATGCTCAATCCTTTCATCCCCCACCTTGTACTGATAGTGGGGGTTGCCACAACCCAGGTGCAAGACCTTGCACTTGGGTTTGTTGAACTTCATGCGGTTCACTTGGGCCCACTGCTTGAGGCTGTCTAGGTCTCTCTGGATGGCATTCCATCCCTTCATTGTGTCAACTGCACCACACAGCTTGATTTCATCTGCAAACTTTCTGAGGGCACACTTAATCTCACTGCTGAAGTCGTTGATGAAGGCATTAAAGAATGTCAGTCATTGTACTGACCCTTGAGGGACACCGTTCATCACTGATCTCCATTTGGTCATTGAACCATTGACCACCACTCTCTGGATACCGTCTTTCAACAAGTTCCTCATACCACTGAACAGTCCATTCATCAAATCCATCTCTCTCTAGATGAGAAGGATGTTGTGAGGGACTGTGTCAAAGGCCTTCTTGAAGTCCAGAGAGATTACATCAGTGGCTCTCCCTTTGTCCAGTGATGGAGTTATGCCATTGCTGCAGGCAACTATAGTCAGGCAGCACCTGCCCTTGGTGAAGCCATGCTCATTGTCTTGTATCACCTCCCTATCTTCCATGTGCCTTATCATAGCTAAGGGTTGTCCGATAGGATTCCTGGAGAGGTTCTTGATGCCTCATGCCTGTCAGCGGAAAGGAGGCATTTGAACAATACCCATAATAATGTGCTTTACCTTTTGTTTAGCCTTGAAGTGGTTGGGCAAATGGACTTGATTATCTTTGTAGTTCTCTTCCAGCTATGTGATTCTATGTGATGCGCAACCTCTCTTGAAAATCCAGTGTCTCTTTAGCAGCTGACATCTGCTGAAAGGTTGGTGTTTTTAGCAGTCCTGTGACCCCAAACATTTGTTACTTGGTCTGATCACCACAAATGCTTGATCTTGTATAATTTTGGCATAAAATCTAGCAATTACGTTAATGTCATCAGAGCAAGTAAACAGCTTTAGCAGATTTTCTCATTTTTTGTCTTTTTTTAAACAGAAGGAAAAGACTCATCTTGTAAGTATACTTTTAATTTTGTTATGTAACTTTCTTCATGCATTGAACTTAAAGCCAGCATGTTTTCTCCACCAAGCATCCCTTTCAGATACATGAGGGAGTAATATTTACCTCTTCTGGTCTCTGTTGCAAGTCTGATGGTTGCCTAAAATGCTCCACATTGCAACTGATACAGCTGTCACCCATCTTAAAAATACATTGTCCTAATCTAGATCAGTGATTGACAGACTTGTGGCTGGTGCTCACATAAAGGATCCCTCATACGCTCTGCTAGCCATGATGTGTCACAGAGGGTCTGTAGTCCTGCCTTGTCAACATAGTGTTTGGATTATTTAAGTAAGTAAGAATTACTAGAACTCTCATTTTTTTCAATATACATAATGAAATAAATGTAAATGCTCCACAGAAAACACTTTCCCTTCTTCTCTTTTTCCTGTCAAGGCTCCAGTATACCAAAGGTTTGAAAGCTAAAGCATTCTTGCTTTTGGGTGCATAAATATGCTACCACAGTGTTCCTCACCAGACTGATTGATGACAGGATGTCAGTGTCTTTTTAATTCCACTCACTGTATAATTTTCAGTTTAAAAGATTAGTTTCCTAGTAGAGAAAAATTAAAGATTGTTCAGGTTTCAACACTGCTTGTAAGAGTACCCCACAGGTGTTCAATACCCCTCCATATTTATGCTTTTCAAGCTTGAATATATTTTGTCTCACTGTACCTCTCACTCTAATACAAATATAAGGCATGGAAAAAATAAATTATATGTATATAGTCAGGCCACAGAAGCTGAGCATGGCAGAAATCTAATCTAAGAAGGTGATCTTCCAAACCAATTCCCGAATATTTGGGTAGTAGAAATGCAAGTAGTTAAACATGTACTCCAAGCAAATTCAGTTTTAAAACATTAGGGAAAATGTTATGTGGTACTCACATAGTTATGTGGTTTAGAAGTACATAGCTGCCTAAAATATATGCACTACTTATTCAGAGATACACACTAGACACCCAATTTTTATTTTCCACCATTTTTGGAAGACTGCTTGAAGCAACAGCAGGAATATTTATTGATAAATAAAAATATTTATAAAAAATGAATATAGATCAGACTCTTCTATAACATATATGTAAAGTGTATAAATATATTGTATATTATATATAGAAGAATTGTCTTTCATAATTCTGGTATTTTTCACTGCTTTTCTTTATTTGAATTATCAGTTTAAAAAATCAATCAAACAAAAACATAAACAAATAACACAATCCAACCAAAAAGAAACAAAAAACATGATGACGCAAGGAAGGACAGTGAAGTTGTCACACTGGCAGCATCTGGGCACTGCGACCTTGCAGCTCTATTCATAGTACTTATCACATATGACAGAATTAGGTGTTTGAAAATTAGCATTGTCTAAAGCTGTTATGAGTTACTTCTTGATTTGCTACTTACATTCATTACTCTAAATGCTGTGGAAGGGCAAACACAGACTGCTTAAAAATTAATATAGGTCTGACTGACTTGTGAAATATAGATGTGACAAAAGCTTTTGTGAATCTCTTTCCTGTTGTTGACATCATCATCGCTTCTGTGCAGTGATTCAAGTAGTCCCTTGCAGCTCTAGTTAGAGATGATATAAGATAGGGTTAATGTTGTTCAGCTTCAGAGGTCTTTTGAATATGTTTTTGGTTTTGCATTAATGGACACTTTTGTAACTACAGAAAGGACAAAACTACATTTTGACAACTACCAAGATTACCATAAGAAGACAAAATTAATTAGGAGTATACAGACTCCTATGGACTATACAGAGAAAACCCAGGCTATGTGTGGTAGCTTCTTTTCCTTACGGAAAAACAAACAAACAAAAAAGCGTGTAAAACAAAATTGAAAACCTTTTCTGCTGCAAACATCTTCTACTTCTTTATTACTGTCAAATATTCATTTATAACATTTAAGTCAGGTGGGTTTGTGTATGTGCATTTGAGATTTTATTTATTGAGTAGGCTTTGATGGCTTTTTAGACTTCCTAGTCTTAACAAGAGCTCAAGATTCATGGCATTAAAGTTCTGCACAACCTTGTTCTTCCTTCCTATAAATTTCAATTGGCAAGTGTCGTCCTTCTGACCCATACTGCATCCTCATTAGGCCCTTTTGGATTTCTGATTGCCTTGAGGAAGTTTTATATTTCATGTTCTTCTGATTAGATACCAAACTCTTCTTTTCATACTCTTGTATGCTGCGAGGCTATACTATCTTATGACTTCAAGTTAAGCAAATATGTTCTATGGAAAATATTAGTAAGCTGACCTCCTAGTCCAAGAATATTCCAGTGAGACTGCTCTCAGTTCTTGCCTTTCAAACAATAATAAGAATGAAATAACGGTATCTCATGGATGGAGGAGACTACAGGTTTCTTAAGTAGATGTAACAACTATTTGTCCTGCAATTATGTATGATGGAAGCTGATATCCTGACTGAAAACATATTTCATAAACTAAAGTTACCTTTCAGTCATCAATTAAAAAAACAAAAATCACTCACCTTGCCTGAATACCAATTTAAGAAATTCTTTGGCAATAAATGATTAAAATGTTTTAAATTAGGAAGCTTTGTTTATTTACATCACTCGGTGTAAGCTCTTCATTTGTCTAAATAAATACTTATCTACATTGCAAGCTGACATATTTCTGACAAAGGAATATGAAGTTAACATGGAGAATCTTTATGAAGTGGTGTATAATGTCCTGACTTACAAGGAGATTGATTTGTATTCCAATTTAAAAGTCAGATTAATAAATAGCTCCTGTGGTGTCCATCCCCTGAACACAACAGGAGGTGAAAGGATGGGGGTGCTAGGCAACCTCAATTCAACTTCCTAAGTTACACACAATGTCACTTTAAAAATTACATATGATATGCAGTGCCATCTGTTGGGAAAAACTAGCTAGCACAGGCAAAATCAAGGAACCAGTAGTTACGTAAGTTCTTTGGAAGAGAATCATCTACATAATATTTTCTAAGTCTGCTTTAAAGGAAATGTTATATATTATGCTAGCAAAGGTCTTCAGCTACGTGTGTATACTGTAAACATTTTCTGTCTAACAAATTATTGGAAACAGGATGATATCTAGGTAATTTATGCATCACAGATATTTTCATAGAATTCATGAATTCTGGTACCTAAAGTGCTGCTGCTTGCTAGTCTCCAGTTCTTGAAAAATCTGCGTGATTCTGATGTTTCAAAAATACATTTACTCTTTGAACTAATTCAAGAGGAGTTAGATCTAGCATATTTTAATTCAGCTGATAAATGAATTAAAAAAAAAAAAATCCATCTTCACTTCTCAAAGTTGTGATAAATTACCTGAAAGCTTCTTTCCACTTGCCAGTGAAGAACGTCAAAGGCACAGATGGTTGCCAATAAAATATCAAATGCTCAGCTGGTAATTGAGAAATTGAATAGCATTAATTAATATTCTCTGAGAAAGAGAACGAATAAATGCAGGAAATTCCAAATGGTATGATTTTAAATTCATCAGTTTCTAGAATCAGCAAGGGCTATATTTAAACATGGAGAGCACATTAGCACAAGTTGGTAATAAATAAATAAAATTCAGATATATTTAAGCTTTGAGTGAGGCATTAGAAATATAGTAAATGTGCCTTTGTTTACTCACTTTGTCAAAGATAATGTTTATTCAAATAAAGGAAAATGTTTCCATTGTTTTATAGTGTATACTTGAGTAATAGAAGTGTAATATATGCTGTTTTTTTATGTTGTGATTTTTATCCCAAAATGCCTACAAAACCAGTACTAGCTATACCAGCGTTCTTATGACTGGTAATGAGTGTCTGGGGGATGATTTTTGAAGAAGAGAGAGAAACCAAGTTTAATTTGTACAATTTTACTGTACAATAGCATATAACATTTTATACTTTATGACATGAAAGTGATTTTTATTTATTTTTTTATGATTTGACTAGTTTGTTATGGCATTCTGAAACTCCAAAAGGAGCCAGAATGGGTTGGAATTTCAGTAAATAAATTGATTTATTCACAAAAGGGTGTATCAAATTTTAAATAAGTTACTGTGCATAATACATTAAAAAAAATCCTGGAATTGAGAAGGAATTCTAAATGTTTATTATACACATTTTCCTATAGGTCTCTATTTTCTTTAACAGAGAAAAATCATGTCTGGAGTTAAGGAGATATCCTGTCAATCTGGTGTGATGCCTTAACTGGACAAGAACATTTCACAGGAGGGTCTGAACCACCCCAAAGTAAAGATAATCATTGTTTTTTTCAATGTTCTATTTTTCTCTTTTCCCTTAGAAAGTGAATTTCCATACTGCATCTAAAGATTGAGAATTAGGATGTGTTTATGAGTTGTTGGAGTTCACTCTGCTGGTGCTTGAGAAACATCCATTGAGATTTAGCATTTTACCCAGAATCAGTCAAGCAAGAATAGCAAGTCTACCCTTGTGAAAAATACAGAAAACCATCAATGTGAAAGACACATTCCCTTAATAAGGTGGGCCATTCCTGCAGTAGTGGTTAATCTCAGTTTTTTTCCTTCTGTTCTGAATACTACTACTATTTCAGTATTTTGTGGAGGAAACTAAAGGACATTTTAAAAGTTCAGTACAATGCTGTTACAGATCTCATAAGTATTTTAAGATTTGGACAAATTATATCTGAAATTCGTGGGTTTTTTTTTGTTGTTGTTTTGTTTGGTTTTGTCTTTTTTTTTTTTTTTTTTTTGTCAGCACAAGATTTTCTCCTTCAAACTACATAACTAGCTGAAATTGTGGAAAGGAGAACTTTATTCAAGTTGTGTCCATGACATAGCAAGTCAGGTAAGCAAATTTAATAGTTGTTTCTTGAGTCTAAAATATTTTACGTAGAAATGTCAGTCTTTTTCTGAACAGTACTTAGGGGATAATGTAATTAATAATACTCTTTAAAAGTAGTCTAGGCAAATAGAATCCACAAACCCTATCGTTTTGGTCTTCCTCTTTATTTGGTTGTTGTGATTAGTTTTAGTTCTAGTTTCCATTACAAACAGTTTGTAAAATATTTCAATCTCTTACTTTGCTGCTCTAATTTGTATGCAGACAACTTCAGAGGTTGGGATGAATTCATTTGTTGTGATAAGCAGCAGGTGCTCTGTGTGGTGGCCCTATCTGAAAGATGTACAGTGAGGCTGTATGTTGTGTTCTTAATATTTTCCTGATAAGAATTATCCTATTTTAGTTTAGCTATGATGTTCCTGAAAAATTACATTTCAAAGTCACTTACTTGTGCAGATGGTGCCACAGGAGCTGTATATGTGTAGCTGTATTTGAGCACCTGTGAAAGGCAGAGATTTTATGGAATGAAGAAAAGAAATTTCTGGCAGACACCACTATGGATTCAATTACTAGAATGTGAAATTTCTATCAGGTGCAGCTGTTTCTCTTCTATTCTTATCACCGTTACCATGTCCTCCATTTTAAGAGGCATGAAGTACAAGCACCCTACATATGAAAACAAACACAACAGCGTTCCTCCTTTCCTCAGCACCTCTCTATGACAGGAAGATAAGAATGATTCAGTTTCTTATTCATTCTCTTCCACAGATCTGCTATTTAACAGAATATGAGAAATTCCATCAGGCATCTTTAACAAACTGAAGGATTCAAACTCTCTAAGTCTGCAATTTGCCATTGGTAGCTGTGGTTCCTAATGCAATCGATATTTTAGTTCCCAAAGATAGATAGATGAACTATGGTAATTATTCTCTTTGCCCACATAAAACACATGCATAATATTAGAATACTCATATTTCTTTTTCCTTGTTTGTAGTACATATATAAATAGACAAACAATGTCTACAACTTTTCTTATAAATGTTTTGCTTTAATATTCACACTTTTGCCTGAAAATATATTTTGCCATAATAAATCTGAATATGCTGCTGTTTCTGTTATAATGTTCTGAATAAGAAATAACTGGGAATTAAATACACTCATTGTATGGTCAGCTAGGAATTGCATCACTGCGTGTGTGCCCAGGGTGTGCTGTCGTGGTAACGTGTCCTATAGCATCCTCATAAACTCCGTAGCATCCTCAGCAGCACATGTCTTGTGGGGGTGGTAGGTATGCCTTGTTGGTTTGAGGTGAATGGCTTACAGAGCAGAATACAACATGTCTGTTTTTGGCAGTGTCCTAGGGTGTGTCTTCCTTGTAGCTCCATCTAGTCGCAGGGACCCTCAGTGAATATCACTGCTCATTTCATTCAGAGCACCAGATTGAGCTCTGAAAGGGAAAACGCGCTGTTAAATTATTTTGTATTTTCTTTTATTTTCCTCAGGTTTTACTATCTAGTGTGGGTGAATTCGACAAAATTGTATTAAGCTTGGACTGATACTGTAGCTAGAGGTCTCTCTAAGAAGCGTTGCAAAGAATACTACACAAAAAAATAATGATTTCTAGTATAGATTTTCAGGTGAACATCATTGATACTAAAGTAAAAAAACCTTATATTTACATTTTTCCAAATAATTGGCATTTTTGTGAATATGCGTATCTACTTCTCCAGCAGGCAAAATTAGAAATACGCTTGATAGTTGTCTTTTCGTTTCTCAGCATATAGAGGCAAAACCTCCAGTGCTTCTATAAATGATCATTGCAGCAGACAGGGAACTCAGAGCTGTTTGTGCTCTACACTGAGCATTTGCCCCTAGCTGGACCACTTCTATCCCTACAAACTAGGATAGTTGTGCTACGTTAGTGTGGAGGGGCTGCATGAAGTTATGCATGAGGCTCTTCTGAAGAATGAGGAATGCTAGAGATAACTGTTCTTAGCACAGCAAATATCACTTGGAGTTGCCAAAATACACATAAATCCTATTAAAAAAATTATCCAAATTGGCTGATAATTTGAGTTCTGTAACATAGACTGAAAACTGCCAGAGAAGAGTAAACAAAGGATAATGAAATTAAATAGTAGTACACAAAGATACAAAGGTGGAAGGCAAGAGGGAAGTTGGCTGGAGCCAGTGTTGATAGTCTCATACTCTTTTGATTGCTCCATTAATGATAAAGGAAGAAGTATACAAATGTGAGAGTAGAGTAGAGTTGTGTATCACTCTAAACTGGAAGTCAGAAAGATAATGCAGTTTAGATAGGAAATAAAGCAGGACAGCCTATTTTGAAAAAAAAAATAACCAGAGGGACAGGGACTAGGTTGGATGATTGTATGTCAAAAGAAGGCGATGACAGTGCCTTCTAATGGGATACAAGCACCATGGAGCAATAGCAGGTAACAAAGGGCAACATTGCTTGCATCAGAGCTCCCTGGGTTAGCCACGCCTTCTTATCTGGTGCTCAACCATTGGCTCGGGCTGTGACCTGGCAATTCCACTGCTGTGATGTTACTTGAACAATGTAAATTTAAATATCTGGGTTTTCAGAAGTAAATGTTTGTAAGTATAAAACACAATAAGGATGAGAAAAAAAAGAGGCAGGTTTCTGCTGAGAAGTGTGACCAATTTTAAGCCTATAGAGAAATAACATGTCACCAGACAAATGATGATGCCTGTCTTCACTGCTTTGGTGAAAACGTGCCTGAGGTACTCTGTCATTGCTTCATTCTCGCAAATGACAAATGATAAATACTCTTATTAAAAATGATTAAATATCTGTGAGAAATGTGTTCATGGTTAAAAAACAAACAAACAACAACAGCAACAAAAACAGATGAAAGCCCTTACATATAGATAACAAAAACTTGGCACTATGGTTAGAAACTCATAATCATTTCTTATGTTTGATTTCCAATGCTTGATCACTTGACAAGCTTCAGGAATCACATTTTCAGAGATTACCATCCCATGCTGTCCAGCACTGTTCCTTGCTGCACATCTTCTCTTCTGCAGTGCGGGCATCTGCAGGTCTTGACAGCTGCCTGACCTGAGATAGGCAGTGCCATAGTGGACAAAACTGGCTTTGCAAAACCTGGGTAAGGTTTCTCACAGCTCACATTCCTTCAAAATACGCCAAGTAAGAGGAAGAGAGGAAAATGAAAAAAATTATTGGCATAAACCTTGATGTCCTTTGTAAGCTGAGCAGTGAATATAATTTGAGCTCTTCCCATCTAAAAGCAATGGATAAAACTGGAGAAGACAGCAGAAAAGGGAAGGAGCCATGGCTCAAAGTATGGAATGATAACAAGTAAATGAAAAATGAGAATATGATTTTACTGCTCAAGAAAAGAGGCAGAAAGAGGAGAGTTATTATTGAGATGTCTAGAATCTTAAGGGCTGTCAAGAAAAACATTAGCCTCTGAACTCACTATTTTTATTTATTTATTTCAAAAAGAGGGAAGAGATCAAATGGCAAATGATATCTACCACTTGGTTTGAACTTCACACTAAGTGAATTTTAAGTTTTCACTAGGTAAAAAATGTTTAAAAGTAAGCTTGAAACATCTTTATTGACAGAGTCAGAGACAACAACTGAAAAGAGGAACTGGATAAATATGTGAAGGAAGTCTCTGTGGAGACTTTTATAATAAAACATTAGTTTGACTCAGGAATTCCCCAGCTCACAAAATCTCTCAGGCTGAAAGAGACTTGGGGAAGTGGGACAGTTCTTAAACTCTTCTGTAGACACGTATTGGTATTAGGAACAAACTACTGCATGGAAAGGGCTCTTGGTCTCTCCAGTGCGGGCATGTTTGTAGTTTTAATGCTGGTGTTAGAGTTCAAGAGGCTGTGAAGTATCTTCAGCTTTCATTAATTAGAAAAGAAAGAGAGATAATGTTGGTTGGATCCAATTGGTTGGACTGGATGATCTTGTAGGTCTTTTCCAACCTAGCTAGTTCTGTGATTCTATGAATGTATTATTTTACTGATACAATGCAGCCATGTTAAAATTTGCCTTGAATTTTCAAGATGACGCAATATTCTTTCCTGCCTTCTGCCTTAAACTGTGATATTGGCTGGTCACATAGTGCACTCAGTCCTGGAGTTGGCTGCGTTCAGCGTGAGATGAGTATATATTCCACTACATTAAATTTGTAAAATGTTTTGAGATTCTTTGAGATGAAATGAGCTATATAAATGCAAGCTGGTATTATGTTTGCAAAATGTCTGTGACTGAAAAGATCAATCTTCCAGAAAAATGTCAGTGGAAATAACCAGTTCATTATTTCTGGAGGCTGAGAATAAGAAGGGGATAGGAAATAAACCCAGAGGACTGGATGAAAGTGATCTGTTTTGGTGTCTTTTCCTTCCTGAAAGAAAATGATGGATTCTAACTGATATCAAATAATGCCTTTAACTTGACCCTTCATTGTTCATATACTCTGTTATACTTATGTATCGTAATCTATGTCTCGACATGAAGAAATACGGTAACAATTGCACACATATGAGACATATTTCAATAAGTCTGTGATTAACTATTTAAAAGCATTTCAATTTTTAGGAAGTATTATTTAATAATAGAAAAGTCTGCCTAGATGCTGATTTGTTATAATCTTTGAGTTGCCAAGTGTGTAGCTTCTTTTAGCGCTAGCAGGAAACCTGCCCATTTTCTGTGTGGAATCTGAGAGTGTGCTCTCTTGTGAAATTCATGCAGCTGTACTGTGTACAAGGAGCTGAGAGGGGATGTAACCAGGACAGCTGGCCCAAACTGGCCAAAGAGATATCCAATACCGCATGGCATTGTGCTCAGCAATAAAAGCTAGGGCAAAGAAGGAGGAAGGGATGAACGGTTGGAGTTCATGATATTTGTCTTCCCAAGTAACCCTTAGGTGCAATGGGCCTTTCTTCAGAATAGTTTCTGAATTTATAGATTCTGATTTATAGATAATTACAGGGAAATGTTAATTATTTATTAATAAACCTTCGGCTGAAAACTAGTTTCTTAACATGGCTGGTGCAAAGAAACAAATGCCACATCTGTGGAAATTGAAATAGTTGGAAAACAACTAGAAAACAGAATAAAGCACCACATAATATTCTCAAAGTAATCATTCAAAGTTTAATTACTTGAGATAGAATGTACCAGAAGTCTTCATTGATCTCTGAAGAAGCTTTTGGTTCACAGCACTCTAAAAATCAACTACTTTTTAGTAATGTTCCATGAAAATCTCTCTTTCTAACTGCACACAAATTAGTTTTTGCAAGTCATCTGTTATACAGATTTTTTAGAAAATGCAGTAAGAATAAAAAAATCTTTAGATCTTACATTTCTCATATGTACTACTTTCCACATTGTTGCAGTTTAGTTGATTCTATCACAAGTGACAGGGCTTCCTCACCCCTTTTTTCCCTCTCCCAAGGAAAGTAGTACAAAGGAGATGAACAAGATAAGGGGGGATAACTAATTTACTACAAATGATAAAAGAATGTAAGACAGTATGATATGAGAAAGAAAAGAATTACAGGTAATAAATCAGACAAATGGGAGAGAGAGAGGAGTTCTGACCATGTTGCTCACTGAGCTGCTGGAAACAGAAGAGAGCTTTCTCCCCCATTGCTGTCTTATTCTGCTTCTTTTGCCTGGAACTGAACTTCACATGGAGAGTATTGGAGACTCCTGGGAACTGTAGAGTGTATCTTCCTCTCAGAGAGCTGAAACTCATGTATGAATAGCTGATGCTGCCAGGACCCAGTAAGGGCAAATAGCTGAGAATGCTATAAGCTGACCCAGGAAAGTGCAGCTCCCCAGCACTAACCACCTTGCCACATGATGCCATGATATGGAATACTGGTAAAATCAGGAAACACATGCTGCTGGAACTTATTAAATAGGCTCATTGAAGAAAAATATATTATTTTGTTGCACTGTATGTCAGCCCATTGATAATGGGCTCAATCTCTGGATGGAGATCAGTGACAAGTGTTGTCCTTCAGGGGTCAGTACTGGGACTGATGCTCTTTAATGTTATCAGTGATACAGACAGTGGGATTGAGCGCACCCTCAGAAAGTTTGTGAATGGCACCAAGCTGTGTGGTGTGGCCAGGATGCCTGAGGGACAGGGTACCATCTGGAGGGACCTACACAGACTTGAGCAGTGGGCTCAGGAGAACCTCGTGAGGTTCAACAAATCCAAGCATAGGGTCTTGCACCTGGATTGTGGCAGCAGCCACTATTAGTACAAGGTGAGAGAGAAAAGGATAGAGCACAGTCCTGCCAAAAAAGACCTGGGGGTGGTGGTGGATGGGAAGCTGGACATGAACCAGCAATGCGGCCATGCCCAGTAAGGGTGGTGAGGTACTGGAAAAGATTGCTCAGAGAGCTGGTGGATGCCCCATCATTGGAGACATTCAAGGTCAGGCTGGATGGGGATCTGAGCAACCTGATGTAGCTGTAGGTGTCCCTGTTCATTGCAGGGGAGTCGGACTAGATAATCTCTTCCAACTCAAATGATTCAGTGATTCTATAATAAGAATTGAATCCACATGTGAGCTGCAGCTACCATCGGAAGTGTCAACTACTGTCCCAGTGTGCCATCTCAGCACTTCAGTGCACACATTTCTGATAACAAAGACTATCTGATGTTCCTCAGATCTTCCGCCACTTAGCAGGTACAGTTCCCCTCCCCACGCTTTCCATTTCTCTTTCGAAAGAGTGATCAGTGAACATGCAAAAAATGTTGCTAAGGAAAGAAAAGTGCAAGAAGACTCTGAAATCACATTGGCTTAGCAGTGACAGAGATCCTCGGGATGTTTCTATTTTTTAGGAAAATAATGTGAATTATCTTGTACAAGAGTTCATGTTGAAAAGTCTTTGGTTTTCATGCTTTCTTGTGGTGTTCTTCAAAGAATCCCAAAATCTCTGTTTGTGGGAGCTGGGAACTCCTACTTACCGTATGGATATAATATGGAAAAGCTCAAAGCAATTTATGCATTATTATGTATGTATTTTCTTGCTGTTGTTAACTCCAAATCCTATATACTGCTAAGATTATAGTCCTCTAAGGACTGCTCTTTTAGCAGTCTTCTTAACATAAGACTGCTAAGATTTTAGTCCTTTCTACCATCCATCCAGAACTATGGGAAGATTTTTTTGTGAGCTTGTTTGAAAACTTGGAATGTAGAGCTGAGGCTTTTCAAATCATGTTTGGCAGCAGATTTATGCTTTGTTGTCTAGACTGTTTCTAATATTTCATGATTAACATCTGAATGACCTTTACATGTTGGAGTCAGTTTGCATATGTCAGCCCTTAGATTTCCTCTTCAGTCTTTGACATGAGACATTGAACGTATTGGTCTGTTTATCTGTGGGTTTTTTTGGGTGGCTGGTTTTGTTTCTGTTTGTTTTTCTGCTTTGTTTGATTTGTTTTTAAGAAGGAAACAGATATTTCTTAAACTCCTATCAAAATAGTTTGGTGTAGAACATCAAATTAGTTTTTAAAGTGGAGATCTGAGGCACAACACAAATTAAATAAGTGCAGCTAAGACAAAAATAGAACCCCAATATATTAGTTGGACGTCTGCTTCACTTGCCTTTTCATTCTAAAAAGTGATTTCTGATGTTATCTATACTTGAAATTTGCTTTATAACCTCTGAACCTATGTTTGTACTGCAAAAAGAAAAAATTGAACCTGATCCACAACTTGAAATGCATCTTTTTCTATCCAGTTTTCATCATGAACCACTGATGTACTTCAGCAAGCAGCAGTCCTCCAGCCTTTGTCATCAACTGCTCATCTAGGAGTGCTCCTTTTTGCCAGTACAGCTAAGCTGATGTAAACAGTTTGCCACTGAGAATTGGGGTCCCTTTGCCTTCTCCTCTGTCATTGTGTTTTCCTATTCCCTATTTCAGTCAACTGGCACTCATTTGATTATCCTGATCCTGACTTGCTGAACAGGTAAGTTGTTTCTGTGATTAACTCCACAGAAACTCTTTCTTTTTTTTGTTAGCGTTTGGTCTTTTGGTGGCACAAGAAGTGGTCGAATCTCAGTGAAAATATGCCAGAACTGATATGTATTTTCTAAGAACTTTGGTGACAAATCTGTGTCACAGCCCTTGTTCTTCATAACACGCAAAGGAATGGGCAGAGAGAGTCCACAGAGGTGGACACAGTCCACGCTCTCAGGGAACGGTGGAAAAGACCTGTGGTGTGAAGTATTAACTATTCTCTAAACACTTTTATCGCAGCAAAGATTTTCTAAAGTTTTTAAAAGCAATAATTTCAACTTGTATGAGGTAACTATATACAATACTGATGCTTAGGATGAACCATGACTCCTTTTTAAAAAATCTTTTTCATCTAAAATGTGAACCAAATATTCAGTTGAATGTTTTTGTTAATAAAGTGCTATTGTCAAAATACTGGGGAGCAGGTCAGCTTAGCTTAACTTTAGGTAATACTGATACTGTGAGTACCAAATATGTTTTTAATGTAGACCGGTGTCTGGGATTTTTTTTTTTATTTTTATTTTTATTATTATTATTTTTTATTTTTGTCCAAAAGAGAAGATTTTTCTTTTGTTTCTTTTACCAGAACTGACTTTAATTTTCAAGGTATCATCATAGAATAAAAGTAAACAATGATTATTCATATAACTGTTGTTATGAAAAATAACAGTTATTTTTACAAGCCGGCTGTACTTGTAGAATAGGTTGTTGTGATCATGATGGTCTAAGGCTAAAACAGAGGTAATTAAGGGATGTAATATCTTTTATTTGACGTACTGTTGCAGCTGGCAAAAATAAATTATCTTTCTTTTATGTGTTACCTTTACTAGTGAAAGAAGAAAGTTGCAAATGTATTTTCTCGAGATGGAACTAAATTATAAAGGTTACTGGAGTGGCGTATTTTATGTTTCCAGTCTGCTTTATGAAGTGATAATCAAAGAATGATATATACTGTGTGGGGTAATGGGAGCAGCTGTGTACTCACGTGAGCAAATGCTTAACATGTTCTGCTTATAATCCACAGAATATCTACAGAACTAATGCAGATGAAGGCATGATAGTTGATTTTTACTAAAATGTAGGCATTTTGGCCAAGTTATTCATCAATTCCGATTGCAAATGCCTTTCATACAAGCTCAGGAGTATAGTCAGATAGGTTTATAGAAAGTGTAAATTGAAAATATTGAGAGAATTATCAGTGTATTTTTTTCACTGAATAACAGGAATCTACTCTGCATTTCAGACCTCAGATGTCTTTTGGTAACTAAACTCCATAATATGTCTATTTATTAAATGTAAAGTTGCTCTGTTTCACATGGTAATCTTCAGGCTGTGTCTTAAGGAAGAGAATACCCCATACAAAGCTGTGTCTAATGATGCTTTCAATGTAATAAGATGCTCTTAAGCAGATAAATCAGTTTTCTTTCCTTTGTATTTGGTCCTGTGTAGGCTTCATTTCCCTCTTGTAGTAGGCAACATCCAATAAGATGGAAATGTTTGTAATAAGAATCAAATGTGATGTTTCTGAATGCAGAAAAGCTGTGCTGGCAGTCTAGGCTGCCACTGTGCAGTAGTCCTCTGCAAAATGGGAAACAAACTAAAGCACTTGATGCTACAGGTAAACACTGATAAGTCTAAATGGCAAATAGCTTTTTGTTTATTTGACTTTGGGGATTTCTTTCCCAGTGTGCTTAAAAGATAAAAATTTCTATCAAAGGAAAATAACTGCTATCTATATGCTGCAGGAGTATTTCTATTCCCAGGCTCTTGTACAAATATGTAGGACTGCACCATCTTGTCAAGAAGATCCCATCTCTTAAACTAGCAAATTAAAAATCTGCACAGTGGGGATTTCTGGATCATTTGGCCTACTTTTCTGATTTTACTGTCAGCAAGCTTTGTTTTTCCAGTCTCGTGCTGCAAAGACTAGTTATCAGATAAAATCAGTTTCATATCCCAAAGCATTTTCTGCAAATACAAGAAGTCACATTTCAGGTGGTATCTGCAGATCTGGTCCTTTGATTTATTATTCTTCCTGTGCTTTATGCAGGAAAATACTGAAAGCATGTGGAAATGTTCTCTGATGCATATGCTTACAATTATACGTGGTTTATGAACCCTAAGAAGTGCTAGCTTTTGACTGTTAATGTCATATATGCAATCTGTATACTCCTCATGTTCAGTAAAGGGCCCAGTCTAATAAGTTATCGTGCAGAAAAGCAAATGAAGTGTAGCCAAGTCTGTCCATGTAGATTCAGTTAAATGCTTTTTTTGACCTCAATTACACGTTTAAAAAAAAAAAAAAAAAAAAGCCTGTGCAGGTGACAAGAGTAGAAATCAGCTCCCTAGAGTCCTATTCCAATTCCTTTCCCAACCAGACATACCTTCTCTCCTCCTCCTTCCTCCACCCTGTAGAAGTCTCGGACTTCTCTCAAAGTCTGGGAGCTCCTAGAGGCAGACAGTATGTGTAATGTAGTAGCAAAGATTACAGCAGTGTTTTTAATATATATGAAATAGTTATGCTTTTAAAAGTCCTATAATTCAAATTAAGACAAAATGTTATGGAGCTTCTCCCTCCCTCAGCCCTCAAATAAAATTTTTTTGAGGCTTGTTCTGAGCACCTGGCAATTAAAGAAAAATCTTAAAAATTTTAATTCTTCCACTAACTCTCTCCTGTCAGGGTGAAGAAGGGACTTCAGAAAAATACAGATGTTCTCTTTATCATTATTTTCAATCAGGGCTGAAATAAAATATATTTACTTCATAATTTGTGCAAATGGGGAAAAATGGTGTTGTCAACCTCAAGTGTAGATTTTGTTTTAATCCGAGTGATTTGACTATTTCTGAGACTTAAATAACTTCCTCATAAGGCGTGTGTAAAATATATGCATATTTATACATATATGCCTGTAAGATTTCTCCTGGCCTAATATTTTCCACTTTTTTCATTAGTACAACAGGTTATTGCTGTATTGAAAAGATACTATTGCAAAACATTTCTTTGAATTATGGGCAACTTTCTGATTCATACAGACTTGACTTTTCCATTTGGAAACATAGTACAAACCAAGTACACCCATTTCACAGAATCACGGAATTGTAGGGGTTGGAAGGGACCTCTAGGGATCATCGAGTCCAACCCCAATTTGACACAGGTTTCTGACTAAAATTTTTACGACAACAGAAGTAGCTATAGACAAAGTGAGACTGCTTCTACTGAAAGTCAGTCTGCCTCTGGGGAAGCTTCAGTTCTGCTCAGGTCACACCCTACATGTAATGAGAAGTCAAAAAGACAAAATTGCATGAGGAGAAAATAAACGATTTGTCTCATTCATCAAACACTTAGAATAAAAAAATTGACAGAAAACCGAATCACATTTCACTTGATTTAAAAACAGGATTGTGTTGACCACCAGATAAAATTAATTTACAACTAATAATTTACTGTGTTCTAAGTCTCATAAGGTTTTTTGCTTTCATGAATTTTCCATGGTTTTTCCCGTTCTCTGTTCAGCTGCTGCTGTTTGATTGCTCTGAGATGGACAAACTTGAATTGGTGCATGGTGGCCTGGGCTAATTCTGCTATTTCAAAGCCAGGCACACACTTCGGCTGTCACCTTTACTCCTAGTATCTTAAACAGGAAAGCAAATATTAGCAATAGAAGTACCATTATCTATCTGTTTATTTATTTATTTCCTTTAAGATTTGAGAAATGAGATTTTTAAGATGTAGTAAAACAGAAAGTATGATTTCCTTTTCATCCCAGTCTGTGTAGAGCTAGCAATCTGCCAGCTCAGGTGCAACTCACAGAACATCCATAAAGGGAGAGTGCCTGTTGAACAGTTGTATAACTTAGTGTTGATATATCTCATGTCTGTTTTGCAGATTTGAGAATTTTAGCTTGTGATGACTTGCAGGATAGTATTACACGTGCTGAGACAGAAAATTGTTTAATTGATTTACAGGGGCTCTTCTAATGAAGGGGGATGCTTTCAAAGGTACTCTGTCACAAGCTACCTCAGTTAAGTGCTGTTCTCCATATTTCAACTGTTTCGGTGTACTGATACGTTTTGGGGTTTCATATTTTTTCCAGAGACTCTTCCAGGGCTTTGAAAAACATAACATGAAACAAATTTAGGACAAAGGGGAATGGTTTTAAACTAAGACAGGGGAGGTTTAGGTTAGATATTAGGAGGAAGTTTTTCACTCAGAGGGTGGTGTGAGGCACTGGAACAGGTTGCCCAGGGGGGTTGTGGATGCCCCATCCCTGGAGGCATTCAAGGCCAGGCTGGATGTGGCTCTGGGCAGCCTGGTCTAGTGGTTGGCAACCCTGTACTCAGAAGGGGGATTTAAACTAGATAATCATTATCGTCCTTTTCAACCCAGGCCATTCTTAGACTCTATGATTCTATGAAATTAGGAAGACAAATACAGAAAATTTTGAGAGCCCAAATTAGCATTCATTTCATAGGGAATTTTGAAGATATTTGTTTTCCATGCAAATCCTGCACTGTACATTGGACCTTCTCAGCAAGGATCCTATAAAAATTCTCATGCATTGTTACTAATAATGATAACAAATGCTAATGATGCTATGAATTTTTTGGTTAATTCAACTTTATTCCAGCATACTCATAAACTACACTGGCTTACGCTATGGCACCTGTGATAATAACTGGAATACATTAATAGAAATCAGGATACACTAATTACCCTTACTTAAAGTGGAATGCAGCCTGACTGAGCCCTGGAGTCTTCAGTCTTTGATCTCTGCTGCCTGTGACTGTGTAAATACTAATGTAAAGGGAAAATCAGGCTCTTACACACCTGGAGGCCAAATAATTTTCAGAACAAAACATTTCTTGTCTGAATTGCTAGGCTCTAACATAGAAGAGTATGTTAGCTATAGTAACATACCAGTACAAAGTGCTTATAATTCTACTCAGTTGCAATAGCAGTTCACTGTTTCTTGTAAATCATAACAGTTATAAAAATTAATATTTGATGCAAATTTTCAAAATATTTATATTTTTCTGGTAATTACTGTTTATTGAAACACCACACAATGTCATCACTTGTTCCTTCTGAATGAGCAGAGGAATGTCTGCTGATGCTTTTACTTGTCTCTTGCCTTTATCAGTGGTCTGGAACTAAGCTTTCCCATGGACCATATTATGATGCTGTTATCAGTTCCCAGCTTCCAGCAGTTATCTCTGTGGCTTTGTGGTATATTGCATAGCTTGGCAGGCTGGCCAAACCTTGCTGTTTTGTGTCCCATTGCTGCATGGTGCAATGTAATTTACAACATTTGTAACAGTGTTTGATATGCTTCTTGACACTAGATTTGCTATAGTGTCACTGGCATTTTTGTTCTCCTTGACACTTACAAGTTGCTTTTATTTTTTATTACTTTTGTTGCTCAGAACTCTGCTTAGTAAGGGTTCATTCAAGCCTTTCAAGTCTCTATAACCTGACAGACCCTTCTTTTTTTTTATTTGAGGATTATAAAAAATATGTAATTTTTGTATCTACCATCAAATGTTACATTATTTTAACTTAGTCTGCTCAGTGTCTCATCTCTTTCTATAATGTATTTTTTTGTAGATCACTTTGCCATTCCCTCCTCTTATTTTCAAAATGAGTGCCAAAACATAATAGGAAAATATTTTTAGCCAGTACGATTCAGGATGTAGTGTAAAATTCAGCTGCTTTTAAGATATTACACAATTTACTTTTTGCATTCTTTTTTTGATGATAGAAGCTTGTTCCACTGTCTACAACTTCACTGGCATTTTTTTTTCCCCATGATTTTCAATTAATTTTAGACCTTTATCACTTAGGAGCAGAGATCTTTGTTTGTACCTGTCAAGCTCTATGTAAACAATTTGCACAGTTTCTAAAAGCTAACATGCTTATTTCCAGACAGCCTTTTGAGTCTAATGCTTTCATTTCTTTGAAATATTTATTTCAAGAAGAGACTTATGAACTGGAGGCAAGGTTCACAGGTAAAGATATGAAAATGAGATTTTCTTTTTTTCTTTTTTGATCTTTTCACATGAGAAGAGTCTAAGTATCCCTGCCAGCAATCTGGTTGATGACAAAATTATAGAGGCAGTTCAGGAACGCAACATATCTTGACCTTGCTTGGAAATTGTCCAATGCTTTTTTTGTGTACTTTTATGAAAAGCTAAAGGCTGATTCAAATTAATTTCTAAATGAGCTGTCAAATACATGAGCAGAAATGATAATAAGCACAAATGAGTGCTCCAGAAAATGAGTATTTTATTCTGTAATAACATTGATGTGTCTGCAAGTTATTTCCAATTTATTTCATAACGGAAGTGTTGCTATTGGTAATGCATATGATAACCTGTAGTTTTGAAGTGTAAAAATTTTTAGTGTGTCTGAATGGAAACAAAAATGAAAATATACTATCATAGGGATTTAGCATATGTGGTTATTTTCGAAGTAGAAACAGAAAATATATTATAGTTGAGTCTGAGGTGATAGAAAACTTGCTGTCTGACACATTTAAAAAGAAAAGAACTCATGAGTGGTGAAATCTACAGAAGTAATTTCCCCACCGCTATATATCTACTGTTCAGAAAATCCATGGAAAAGGCAAAATATTTTGTTGGTTTGTCTTGAGTATTTTTGCTTTCCTAGTGCAAAACAGTAGTTAGACAAGCAAAGGACACTCCTTTTTCTTTCCTAACTGGTTTACCTCTTAAGGAGAGAAAGGTTGTGTAGAGATACAAAGGTAAAGGTGTACCTGTGGTCTCAGAAATGCTGGTAAGAACTGAATGGGATCTCTCATTGAAGACTGGTAATTTCAAATGACCCTCAAAGGATGGCAGACATTTTAGAGGAATCTGAATTTCATTTGGGCACATAGTGGAATAGGCTGGGGTCATCTTGGGGTACTACTAGTTGATCTGTCTTCCTGGATTTTGAAAATGCTCCATTTTATATGATGCCTTTTAACTTAAGCTTTTCACCTGGTGTTCTAAGTTCTTGCATTTGCAAACTGATGTTGTTAATAAAACTCATAAATGTTATGTGAGAGGAATCACACCTTTAGGAATACAATTTAAATAATCTTCCATTTCTTCCTTTCTTTTTCCACTGCATATAAAACACTGTTTACCTCAGTGGTTACAGTCCCCATAATCTCACTTTAGTTAAAGTAGTGGAAATTGAGATAACTTAAAACTAGCAGGCCATTCAAAATAGTGCTAAACTGAATCTAATGCAGATACTCTGGAAGAAAGCTTATTTTATCTTTTAAAATAACTCAGTAAGCATTTGCTGTGAAAATCAACACTTGACAGAAAATAATTTTTGGATTAAAACTATAATACCACTAATCACTGATAATTAGCAATAAATATTTCTTGCCCAGTCTGTAAGTTTTGCTTTGGTGTCATTTATGTAAATGTGGTAAGAGTAGTGCATGAAATTCTGGTCTTCCCATTTTTCAGGCTTCTTTTTCTGACTACATCTGATTCTTCAGCTGGTAGAACAAGCATACCTCCAATCTTTTATTTTAAAAAATCTTCTTGTGCAATTCTGTGAGTTTGTGTCATTTTTTCCTCTTTGATTATACTCTGAAATTTACTTCGGTCTGGAAATACTTTTCTTTTTCGATGTCTCCCTATCTGCAGCTGGGGAAAGTCTGGTTTATATCAGATTTAATCTGACCACTCAGTATTTGGTTTGGTCACTGAGGTTAACTGGTCTCTGTACTAGGTTTGGCCTCTGTGCCAAATTCGATTTTAGAGCACGATGATTTCATAGACCAGAACAATTTGTACTACAGAATGTTTTTATAATCTTGATATCATAGCAAACAGTGTTTAAATTTTCCACTGAGAGAAACTGCCTTGGAATTTATTATGGATCAAACATTAAGCAAAACACAACTTTTATTGGCAAAAATGTTCTCATAGTTAACTCTGTGAATAACTGTATATTGAGCAAAACCATCTTAGTTTTAACATGACTGGCTAGTTTATAAAATTGTGGGGCTGGGAACATGCTAGGACATGCATCTTCTTTTAAGAGCTTTCATTTGTATTTTCTATCCCTCTTATTTCAATTATTAGAGCCCTGATTGAAGAAGCAAGACAAATGCTTCCTTGCTTCTTTAGCAGTGGAAAGAAAATTGAAGTGTCTCTCCTTAAAAGCATGTTAAACTGAGGAAGAAAACTAAAGGCAAATGATACTTTATTTCCTGAATCTTGAAAGAACAAACATCACAAAGCAAATGTTGTCTTAGCCAGAGGACAAAGAGAGTAAGAAGTTCATGGGCACAAGATGTGTTTACTAGAGAAGGAATTCAGACTCCTCTGAACCTCTGCCTAAACTTACCATTGACTGATGGGGTCTGGGAGGCACTTAGCTAGCCTTGTCTACATGTGGATGATTGCACTTTAAGTTGACCTGGCACCAACCTATCTTGCGGCAGGAAAAAGGTAATTAGACACAAAAATCTCTTCCTACATTCTGGCTTGTTTGGCAAAGGATGAGGGCTCACCTGCTCACAGAGCTAAACAGGAGCTGTGCTTGCAGGTACTTGGGGGCAGCTACAAAAAGCAGCAGGGGTATGATGAAATTGGACACTTCTCCATGGAAATGCTCAGGCCTAGGGTAGACTAAGCACGTGGTTAATGCAACATTAACTCCAAGCTCTTTAAACTCTAATTATCATGGAAGTTTCCTGGCTTCTCTTTCTTAGTTCAACTAGACCAGGAAAATTTATTGTACTCTTGTATTTGTATTAGTGTGATCACTAATTCCAGGGATAGCATGTGCTCAGTCATACAGCTCTTCTGTTCATCTGAATGTTGGAGCAGCATTGTGTGGTACCACTGTGTACCTGAAATTGTGGTTGGATGTTTTTGGAGAGGCAGTAGGATTAATGAATTCTCTGATCAGTTTTAGGATAAACTGATGTCAGCAAACCAAAAAACAGCTTTTCCTTCCTAAAAGCTAGACCCTTGAAATGAGAATAAATAAGGATTGAATTGTTAGTTAACTGTTTTACTCTGAAGCATGACATAGTTCTGCATAAACTGTCAATGTGTAAGTGTTTCCTCTTGATTCTGAGATTAGTTTTACCATTACGTATGAAGAAAAAAATGGTTTGTTTCTACATCAGCGCTGCACATCTAGGATAAATGCTGGATACCGTTTCACGGAATGTCATAGTTTTCATGAGTGAAGTGTGCACAAAAATGAGTAATTCCCCTGTCCCTTTCATTTCCCTTTCCACCTCTGACCATTTTTCTACTTTTAGTAATTTTATACCAAGAAGATGTTATGAAATTGAGAATACGAGAGTTTAGATTCCTAGTAGTTTTACTTTTTTTTTTCTAAAAACATGGGACTATGGCTTAGAGTTCAGAGCTCAGACTGAGCCCTAAACTATGTTACAAGTACTGATTTCCCTCTTGTGTCTCAATTCCAGCCTCTATCAGGACTTGTACATCAATGCCAGAGTATCACTGGGTCCATCCGTAAGTGTTCAGAGATTCATAGGAGGCATTTGGCACTGTACGGTATTGGGCTCTTTGTCTTTCTCCTGCTGTTGCTGCACCCCTTCTTCTATCCATTTTTAAGTATTTTTTCATGATGAAGTAGAATAATGATCCCCAAAGTGGAGTGGAGCAGGAAGGATAGGTTAAAGATGAGCAGATTTAGTGAGTTTCAATAGTCATTAATTCAAATGTGAAGGCTCATGGTTTAGCAGTGGATTTGTGTTAAGTGGATGGTTGTACTTGGTGATCTTGAGATGATTCCATAATTCTAAGATGATCAATTTAATTTAAGCAGCCATCAATCCAAAACCTCAGTCTAGCATTTACTTATTGATAAACACATGAATATCATAAAAACTGTATATAACCTACAGGAAAATGTTGATGTGCTACATAGCTTGTTTACACGTGATCATTCCAGCTAATGCTGACCCCTGTTGTTTTATTTGGGAAATCTACTTATTTCTTCCTTGATGCAACTGTTGATTGTTTTATGTCTGCACTTGTATTTTTTATACTACAATAAACAACATCAGAAAAAAAATGAAGTGAGACACAGTTATTTGAATTCATACAAATATAAAAGTGTAAATATCTAATTCACTCACTTAAAAAAAAATCACCATAGTTAGAGAATTACAGTCCTAGTTGAATCTGGTTACTGAAGTAGCAAAGCTGGTGCCAAAAAATACCAACATTGTTTGTTCGTAAGTATTTCTAATGCTTTGCATTCACTGGAGAAAAATATAACAATGAATTACCTTGATGATTTTGCGGTCTCCCTATAACTTCTTAACATATAATAGATGGAATATTTTTTTCAGACTTTCACTATTCATATTTTACTTTTCTACTTGTTTGTGTACTCTTGTACTTAAAAATTACTTTGCAGAAGTTTGAAGAGTTAAAATAAATATGGCTGTCAAAGACAAAAAGGAACCATTGTTTATAGTATTTGCAAAATTATTTTACTTTCATGTTCAGCCTGCTTGAAACATTAAAATTTCCAAGCAAAACATTACCGTGTAGGATTTTTTTTTTTTTNGGGTACAGTATTTCTCTGATTTTTTTCTTGGCATAGGGATTATGTTTTCAGTGTTGTTTTTCCACTGCCTTCTATTACTATTAATAGGGAGTGTGCCACTAATTTTCTCTTTGCAATATTTGTTGATGCATAACCGAGAAAACATTTTTTTTTTCAGTTGGAATTCATTAATGTAATCTAAGATCTATTTTAATTGTTCTTACTGAGAAGTCAGCTTAGCTATTCTTCTGCATTAGGAGTATAATTACGAAGCCATGATCTAATATTATTTTTTTTTCCACAGCTTTTTCAATTCTTCTTATTGTTGCTTTTTCTGAACTCCTCTGTCTGTGGGTTTAAATGATTAATACAGGGTAGAAAAAAGAATTGTTTCAGTGAGCACTTGTTAAGGAACAGAATTACATTGCTCTATTTCCACTCAAAGATATTCGACTCCAACGCATCTTTACTTGGACTTCATTTGGATTCATTTTGAGCCTAAAGTAAAATTTCTCACAAGATTCAAGACCCTGATATAGTAAACCATTTTCCCTCCTGTATGTCCTAAACAACTGGGATATATTGTATGTGATAAACCTCTTTGCTGCTTGAACAATGCTCATTGACTGGAGTGCAGTGACATCAACTGCTTTGAAGAACAATACAAGTGGTTTCTTTAGGAGGAAAATGCAGAGGATGTCTGCGTAGCCACTGACCTTCCAGTTGTTTTTACTGCCAAATTTAGAGTAGATCCATTGTGCTTCTGCGGTGCGTCAAAGCTTCAAGGGACTGTTTTGCTCAGTCTTTGTGTGGTTTAAAGCTTGACCTCCTCCTGCTCGATTTCTTGTGCTGCAGGTGGCTCACAGGGAGCCAGTGTGCAATGTCCAGCTCTCACCACAGGCAAACGTATTAAAGGAGACAACTGGGCTTTTGTTACAACTGTTAAACAGAAAGATACAGAGCACGGCTCAATAAAATGAAGGGCAAAGGAGGAAGTGAGGAGGATGGGAGAGAGCCAGGTACAATGGAATAAATTACTTTATTCTGAAACGAAAAGAGGACACAAATGCTCTGAAAAGATCTGAACACAATGCCCTGCCAATGGAAAGCGGGTTACATCTGAATATTATTTTTCTTTATTGATACCACTAGGCACTGCTTCTTAAAAAAACAAATTAATTCATGTGGAAGATGTGATCAAACAACCATGAAAAGGGAATTATCCTGGGACTGCATGCATTTTTTTTTTTATCAGCATTACTTTGTAGAGAGTTGGGGGAACAATAGCTTTACCACAGCTAATTTTTGGATGTTTCTTTCTTGTATTCAGCTATTGGTTTGTAGTGTGTTTGCACACTTTTTCTTCCCTGAAGGATAAACTCTACAGAAATATTTCATGTATAATTGTTCATTTTTATTGTCTGTTTATTTAATTACTTACTCTGTTGGTCTTCAGGGGTGGTTGAGCCATAGCAAACAGTGATGCTCTTTACACATCACATTATGCTTTCAAACGTCTTTGATTTTATCCAATAATTTTAGGGCTGCTGCTTTGTGGTATGATCTTGTGGAGGTAAAACTATTTTTAAGCAAACACTCGGAGTTTTCATTAGGGAGAATATGAAAGCACTATGCAGAAACAAGTGTGCTGGGATGCATCTTACCTAATTCATCAGTGGAGAGTGGAGACATTTAGACTCCCTTTGAGAAGTGCCTGTCTCTGACTTTTGATTATAGCCTGCTGTGTATTGGCAAGTCTTTGTGTGTGATCAGAGTCAGGAAAGCAGCACAGAGGCCTGAATGGCTTCTGCAGGGAGCAAGTTTAGTGTTGGCAAGACAGCATAGCAGGGCTGTGCACTTTGAAATATGACTGTGCTATTTTGAGCATCAAGTATTTTTGGAGTCCTGGTTTAAAACTTGTGAGACACATGATGCCTCCAGATCCATTGGTAAGTATAACAAGATAATCCAACCACTGGATTTCAGTTATCTCAAAGCTGATGATACAGCTTGAAGGAGAGTACAAGTAGTTTAAAAGGAGTGCAAGTGGTTTAAAAGAGAGAGCATTTTAAAAAAAAAAAAAAAAAAAAAGGATCACAATGTCCCCCCCCTTTTTTTCTTTTTTTAGATTTACAGCATTTGGTGTAGTAAGGTGTATTCTGATCTTAACAGGCTCCAGAAGAAATTAGAGAGAGGAATCTGTCAAATGCCGTTCTGTAAGTGAATAAATACATGTGAAATGGGATCAGGAAGAAAATACTGTGTACACAGTGGTTGTGTGTGCATGCATATGCGAAGGCACACAAGCATACTGATTTCATTATTATTATTTTTTCTGGAATAACTGTTTCTTCAGGAAGAAAAAGAAACAATCCCTTCACTTCTAATGTGTCCAGAAAGTGTTCAGGTAGGGGGATGAATCTAGACCTGCAAAAGCATTACATTACATAATATCTATATATGAAGCTAATTAACTCCTGTATTACAACTCTTTTTTACAGGTTTTTTTTTTCCTTTAAAATGAAATGATAGTTTCATCTTTATAGTGTGATAGTCTGTCATCTTTGGTGTGAATCTGATATCTTGGCTTCTTGGGAGATCTAAGTAAAACAGATGTCTGCTCTGCTCCTTTTCCTGCTTTCATGTCATTGTTCCCTGGCATGAAGGTTAAAGCATTGGTGGTAGCAGTGATTTTCTCTTTACCTAATTAACAGTAAACAACTTAATTAGAAATTAGAACAACTTAACCAGTTTCAAACTAAGACATGAGAGAAAAGCTTCACTGAAGCTTTAGCACAAGTGTCTCTTTCAAAATCATGGTTTTATTAAGGAGATCAATATAGAATCTTAGGATCGTTTGAGTTGGAAGGGACCCTTAAAGGTCATCTAGTCCAGCTCCCCTGCAATGAACAGGGACACCTACAGCTACATCAGGTTGCTCAGACCCCATCCAGCCTGACCTTGAGTGTCTCCAGGGATGGGGCTTCCACCACCTCCCTGGGCAACCTCTTCCAGTGCCTCACCACCCTTACTGTAAAAACTGTTTCTCTTATGTCCAATCTGAATCTCCCTTCTTTTAGTCTGAAACCATTTCCCCTTGTCCTATCACATCAGACCCTGCTGAAGTGTCTATCTCCTTCTTTCTTATAGCTCACTTTAGATACTGAAAAGCCGCTATCAGATCACCTCAGAGCAATTCAAGAAAGGAGAGTGATGAAGACAATGATCTTCAGGAGTTGCTTGTATCCAGATGCCTTCTACTGTAGAAATATCATTGCTTTCACTTGCCAGACAGAACAGTGCTGAATGTTTTCAGTAAGAGATTAATAATTTCAAAATTAAATGTTTGTCATTCAAACTGACATATATTTCTACCAGAATCAATTTTGCTGGATGATGTAAATTGTGATTATTTGAGTGTAAGGGTTAGGAAAGAGGCTTCTTTAGAGGTGAAAAACAAAAAACAATAACAGCAAAAGCCAACAACAACAAAAAAAACCACTCAACTAAAACACATTTTTAAAATATTTAGTGGCTATAAAAGTATAAATGATGTTAACTGGACTGATGTATAAAAGTATTATTATTGTGCAAGTCTGTGCATGGCAGGCAGCTCAGTAGCACACAGACGCTCACTCTTCCTCACAGTTGGATAGAGGTGAGAATATGAAAGGTAAAAGGCTGAGAGATCATGAGTGGTGATAAAGTCAGTTGAATGGTAAAGCAAAATCTGCATGCACAAGCAAAGCAAAACAAGGAATTCATTTGCAACTTCTCATCATCTCAGCCACTCCCAGGAGAGCAAGGCTCATAACACATAACGGTTTCTTGGAAAGACCGACTCCATCACTTGGAATGTCTCCTCCTTTCTCTTTCTTTCCTTCTTATGCTGTTCATCGTAATGCCATATATCATGGGATATCCCTTTGGCCAGTTTGGGTCAGCTGTCCTGGTTGTGCCCCTCCCAGCTCCTTGTGCACCCTCGGCTCCTTGCTGGCAGGGCAGTGTGAGAAGCTGCAACGTCCTTGGTTCTGTGCAAGCACTGCTCTGTAACAACTATGTCATTGGTGTGCTGTCACCACTATTTTCACCAAAAAATCCAGTACAATACAAAAAAAAATCCAATACAGTATTGATATATAGTATAGGTATGCTTCAGTTAGGAACAAAGAGGATACTCAGAGCTGTATACTAATTGGGCTAATTTCAACATTTCAGAAAGCAGATTTACTGAAGCAAATACTTCAACAGCTGATCTGCACGCACTTGGGAGATAAGAACAGATTTTTCTTGTACTGATAGTGTTCAGCTGATGTATTTCTGCCAGTCCTGGCTTGGGCAGATGTAAGTGATGACACTTTTAGTAAAATCTTTCACACACTTTCACCTGATGTTCTTGCAAAAAAAGATACAGAAATATGATTTAAATGAAATAACTGATTGATATATGATCAACTCACTGGAAAAGTTGGTAGCTGTCTGTGGTTGGCTCTTGAGCTGGAATGGGTAATGTGAGTGAAGTTTGTCCTCTGATGACAGTCACAATTCAGCAGTAAAAGCAACCCACAAGCCAATGTTTTTATGGAATAAAAATGTTGTGCATAAAGAAAAGGTGGGTTGTGAATGCAATTTACTGCATTTACCTGTTTTACAATCACAGCACTGAGAAAGTAAAAGATTTCCCAGCCGCTTATATGCAGACACTATTCAGTGATGCAGACACATTTTGTTTCAGCTCAGCTTCACTGTGATTTGAATTTGTTATACTTACTTCATCTCTGCTTGCTTCTGATAGTATACAAATACGGCAGTTTAATGCAGGTAAAATTATATCCCTTTTGGCTTGGTACAGCAAAGAACACGCAAATCTTCTTTATATATAAATATATGGTGTCTGGGGGCTGAACTAATCCAGGCAGAGGAATAGTGTAGCAGGAAGATACTCAGCTGTTTCTGTAATTCATAAAGTTATTTCAATTTTTGCATATCTGCAGTATAAGTCTGGAAGGCAGAACAGAGACCTATATCTTTCATTCTGTATATTCCCGTCATAGCATTAGCTAGATAGAAAGCTTATGGTTAATTTGTTTCTTCTCAAGGCTCTGAGAAAACTCACAAAACTGTCCACCAAGCAGACACTACATAAAGTGCTTTAATTTCAAAAACTAACATTGATGCTGTCACTTTCTCCCTGTGTAATCTTATTCACTTGATGCACTTCATCTCGTCCAGAAGGGTTAGAAATTGGCTTCATTCATCCAGGTGCTAATCACTGCACTGAGCAGATTTAGCTATTATATATTAAACTTCTTACAGCAGTCACTAGATTTTTTACAACTTGCAACAAGTAACTCTAGATTTTTAATGCTATATAATCTACTTTTTTTGTCTGCTATAGTGTTGTTAATCTGAACCATGAAAGCATTCAGTATCTGTGACAACTGGGCTGTTTTCTCTAAGGTAAGAGTTTGATGTATCACTATTTAATTCAAATTTGTCTCCAAGTTATATGATAACCATTTATTTTATGTCCAATATTTCTAATATAGATGGTTAATTCAATAAAATCTGTACTTGTTCTCATAAATACAGCTTTTACAGAATGGAGACACTAATTCAGCTCACATTTTAATTGGAGGAATTTTAAATGGGATGGGTTAAGTTGTGACTTTCTGAATATTTTAGTAACACCTATAAACACATAGCAAGCATATGTCTTAATTAGAATAATCTAAAACTTCTTCTAAGATACACTTGCTTGGAAATTTCTTTTTTATTTGGTCTTTTTTTCTCTCTCTTCCCTCCTTCTTTTCTTGGGAGTGTTAATAATAATACTGAGTCCACATCCCTATTTTTATATCAGCCACCACACTCCCTTCTTTTTGTATGTTGTTCAAATTAATGTGTTTTATCTTGGTTGAAAGTGTGCTTTTCAGTTGTCTGCAGTCTCAAAGCTGGACTTTGCTCCTGTCATAGACATTCTCTCTAAATTCTCTTTTTGAACTGTGAAGCATGAATCATTCCTTTCGCTCCTGATGCTGTATATAAAAAAAAAAAAAAAAAAAAAAAGTTATTTCAGAAGCTGAAGTATTTTCTGTAGTTTCAGTAAGCTCCAGATGCCTGTGCATACATTATCACATACCCACAGAGAGAGTCTAGAAAATAGTATGGTGATATATGGAGGAAAATGGTTTGTTTACTAAGGGAATGATCGAGGAGATTTTGTAAGGTAGCCAGGTGTACAATAACTCAGGCCATAGTTCTTTCAATTAAATCCAAAGCTGCCTGACATAGTGCTTTGTAAATTGTCCTTCCTCCTTTGCAGGAGCTGGGAACATCACTTAAAGCTCATAGGAAGATGGAGCTATTCTTCCTGCTGGGACTGTTCCCAAGGCAGGGCTGCTCTCTGGTTCACTGAAGAAGTACAGTACTCTACAATTGGATGTACTCTTCTGGGAGTGCAGGGGTGTTGTTTATATTTACCTGCCTGAAGATCATCACAGCTGTACTGTTAATGCACAGTACTAATTAAAAGCCAGTTTTTCAGCCATATTTTTCCATATTGAGATATACCATTGATACATCAGAGGGTATGTAATCATCTAATTCTAAAGGTGGAAATCAGAGTGTGTACTTAGACCTGGTATGTGGATAAGAATCCAGAATGTCTAAACATATGGATGCCTCGCATTAGAATGCTCTTTGTAGCTGCTGATAATCAACCAGACTTTCTGGAATGACAGTCTATTCATGTCTCTTAGTCTGGTCATACTGCTTCATTAGAAGGCTAGCTACCAGGATATAAGACCTCAGATGAATCCGAGCTGGCCCTCCTTCTCTTGATGGTATCCCTTATTCACATCTTTGCTGGTGAGTGGCATTATGCATGCAGTATGAGGCATACTGAGGCAGTAGGAATTCTCTTTTAATGATAAGAAGATACATGCGTGCATGATGAACTTGGCATCATTCAAATATGAAGGGACTTCTTGGGACAGAGGAGAGTCATGAAAGATACTACAATAACCTTGCAGATGACCCTTAGGTTTTGGAGGTCAAAAAAACAAGCTGAGGATCATCAGCATTTGGCCTAGGATGGCAGCAGGAAGCAACTGTCACTGTCAGTAAGCTAAATCTGGTATGCTTGGCTGTATTTCCGAAGACTGCATAAAACTGTTATCAGAAGGTTGTGTCAAAAGCTGTAGCAAAGCTGTAACATTTAGTCCTTTTGCATCTTCCCTCTCTACAAGGTCTGTTGTTACTCTGATCACTTGCTAAGATTTATTCTTGACAGGCTCATCTTGGCCATCATGTATTAATATATATAGCTGAAACTTACAAGCCAGTCTACTATAGGTTACTTGGACTTCAGCTAGTATTTTAACTGACTTAATAGGTGGAAAATAGTTACTTTTTTAATGTCTTTTTTTTTTAATATAGAAAAAGAAACTTGAAAAAAACTGGTAATATTTCATGCCTACTCATAACCATGATAAACCATATGAAATCTTGAGAATAAAGTGTTAGTCAAGGTAATATAGCTATGGAACTGATTGTATATAGAGGTGTTTGGACCAGTCCAGGGCCTGGCTGCTGTCAGTTGATAGGTGTATAAAATGTCAATAATTTTTTTCATAGGAATTTAAGAGTTATTTCATGTTAGCATTTTCTTTTCAAATAGAAGCTGGTGATGATAGGAGATGGTGAGAGATCTTTCAGAATTGTAACAGGAATGCTGTCCCAAGAAATGTAAGGTATGGTTTTCCTGGATTATTTTGAATTAAATTTTTTGTTCAAGAAACAATAGAATTTTGGATACTGCCAGAATGGAGCTGGCGTGTTATAAAGAAACCAGCTGGATATATTAGTTATGCAAAATTTGTTGCATTTTACTCCTGCTAGCAGCAGACTTTCTACAAGTGATTTAGGAACAAAACCCTCTGTTGGAAACCAAATTTGGAAGACTTACAAAAAAGCATTTCCTACAGGTACGATTCCTAGCAGCATGATGATCTCCCAGGTACAGCAACATATTAGCCATTAACATCTGGACTGGTTATGCTAGAAACTCTTTACAAATAACAGAAAATTGTAAATTCCAGAACTACCATTATTTTTCACCAAAGAGATGTCTTTGCAAATGAATACAAATAGTGCAGAAGAAACTAACATTGAGATTAGAAGCATGTTTTTTGGTTTCCCTCCCAGAAACTATTTTAACTAATATACAAAAAATAATTTTGTTTTGAAAAAAAATTACAAGTATTAAAGTATTCATCGCACATCATCTATATTTCATCAGTGGAAGAATATAATCTGACTTTCTTTTCCTTAGATGCTAATTTATTTGATTGTAGGAAAGCTAACCATTTGAATAAAAGATAAATATATCTAATATATACAGTTTTTACTTTGTTGTTCAAAATACTATGTACTGGGGTTTCTATTATATCTTCTATTCCCCACTGAAATAATTTATTTTTGTAGCTGGTAATACAGGCATTTAAGGGACTTACATCTACAGATGTAAATGACCCAACTCTATTTACTAAAATATCTGCAGTAGAGTTTCTAAAATAATTATTTATCTATTTTCTTGAAATATGTAAATTTGTATTCCATAAATACATTTTGCCAATGTTTTCTCATTTAAGAGTGACACTATTTTAATTATGATTCTTAAAGTAGGAAGGATATTGCCCAACATTCTTTGCTGATGTAGAAAGACCAATACATGTAGAGGAAAGCTCCAACCTTGTATATGTTGAATCACTTCTTGGAAAACATTTCTTATTTATGAAGGGGACCTTGGGCTGATTGATTCTTGATTTTAGTACATGATGTTCAAATAAACATGCAGCTCTCTGTCCCCTGCCAAAAAAACCCCACATCCTACAACCACATGTATTGTAGTATGAATAAAGGTTTGTGAGTTATAGGGCCAAATAATAAAAAGAAAGGAAACATAATGTTACACCAAATAAAGAAAATTGCATATTCAGTAGAACATGCGCCACTGAAATAACATTCAGTATGACATTCTATATTTGCAGCTGTTAATCTTTGAACATTTACTTAGGAACCTTTGAAAAACATTTTGAACACCAATTATGACTTTGGGGTTGTCATTGCAGACAGCATAAAACATCATTTTTTAGTTGTAAAACTAAAAGTAAAACTAACAGTATTTCCCATTGTAAACAGATGTTCGTATTAGCAAAATGTAGTTGAGCTGCTGAGAGTAGTATTTTAAGGTCACATAATTATCGAAAGGATAGCTATTTCAGGAATGATTATGTGTTATTAATTAATAATTCTGCTATAAAACTCATTGCAATAAGTTAGTTATGCTATAGGGCAAATACCATATCGTAATGTATTATTCTTAGAATTCAAATTCACCACAACTTTCAGTAGATACAGTACAAGCAGTCATTTTTACTTAGCTTGAATATCTGAGCATCCATCTGAAATGCAGATGCAAACATTCATTATCTTAAAATAGTATTTACAAACTGCTTCAAGGCTCCTAATTTGTTTCACTCTTATAGCCAGTTGTAAGATATTCTGCTCTGTATTTGAGAGAGATTTTGGATATGTTTGTCATAAAAATTTCAAGAACTATGAACAGTCAGAAGTATTATCCCTACTTTGCAAGGGAGAAACTATGCATAAAGAGTTGATAACAAGAGGGCTGGCGAGAAAATTCAAGAGAGCTAAGCTTTGCATAGAAGAAAGGCTTTCTGTAGCAATAATTCTTTGTATGGTCCACATGGCATCATAACATAGATATTAAATGTGGGATGAGAAGGAAGAATAGGATTTGCAGAGGGTTTAGAAGCTTGTTTTCATTTTAATGAAGAAAGAAATATTCTACTCATGTACAAAGAGAAAGAAAAGAAATAATAATTTCTTCTCTGTCTCTTGAATTGTTTGCACTTATAAATTATATTTTTTTCAGCTTTAACTATTTCAAGCTTTTTTATCTTATGTAATAAAAAGTAATATTAAATTTTAAATGAGGTATGATTTTTGAAATTAAAGTTATGAACTATTTTATGTTGTTGATATTGAAATGTCCCCAGACATATCATGATGCACTTCTTGGTCATGGACACTTATTCTTGGCTGGAAAGAAGTTCAATTAACAAGAGAAAGTTATGGGCACATAACAGAAACCTTATGACAGGAGGTCACTCTTTCCTATTTGGCTCTACTCCTTCCAGATATCATCATGCTTCAGGAAAAAATTTAATAAATAAAAGTTTTATTTGTAGAGAGTTTTTTTCATTCTTATTATTAGATAACTTGTAGCACTAGTTACTTTGGTGTCAGGAATTCTTTTTTTTTTTTTTTTTGATACATTTTTTATATTTCAAAGGTAAATAAATACACATGAGAATAGTGTCTTAGAGCTGAATTAAATATGTAGCATCTCTTCTTCAGAGACAAAAATTACAGTAGAAAGGGATATTAAGTAAGGAAAGTGAAGAAAGAAAGAAAGAATGGTGTAGACTTTTGTTGGGGAAGAAATGGAAATATGAATTTAATATGCCACAAAGTCTACTCCTTATTTTCATTAAGCTGTTGGACTCACAATGAAAACCCACATCCCCACTTCCTTTTATTTCCACATTTCCTTATCTTTTATTTCAGCTGCAGCACCCAACTGCATCCAAATTATGCTTTTGATGAAATGTTTTGTTCCCTTCTTTTCTTCCTCCAGAAAGAACTCTAGTATTTTAGCTTTTAATTTAAACTGATAATAAAACTTTTATCCAAGTCATTGTGATTTTAGGTTTTTTTTCTGTCTCCTACCTGATGCACCTTTGTCCTAGAAAATTTCTCTGTTGAGATTTTGAATCTTGAAACTCTTACTGCAGGTAATCCCACTCTTGTTTCCCCCCTGTGCCAGTCACATAGTAAAGCACAAATAACATTTTTAATTCTGAGAAATCTGAGTGACTTCAGTGCTTAGGAGAATATACCTCCCTGGCTACAGCCAGGCCCGTGTAGGCAGAGAGCAAGGCTGATTTTCACTTCAGGTGTGTCCCTTCTAGGAAGAGGCAGAGCTACTCAGAAGTGTTTAGCTCTGAAAATTGAAGACTTCTTCCAAGTAAAAATAAAGTTGTAATCGTGATAGTTGTAATTCTTGGTAGATAGTCGTATCTTTCAGGCTGATTCATTATCTAAGTGCTCCCCTAATTACATTTCCTCATCCTTTTGCTTATAGTCAGTCCACTTAAGAATAAATCACTAATTTCCCACTCTCAATTGAAACCTTCTTGTGTAAGTTTGTATATCCTTTCCCTCCCCTCTGGGGCACAGGAAGCATTTGGGAATGTATCACCACCACCCGCTAAACTTTAACCCTACCCACCCTCTTCCACTAGTATTTTCTTACAAGCTCTTTTTTCCTTCTTCCAACCCCCCCATTCTGAACCATTTCATGATTGTGAAACAGTGTCACTGAACTAACCAGTAATGAGTCATGTTATCCTTCCAGTCTCCTCTTGAAAAATAAAGATTTATTGCAGTGTTTCTGTGAAATGCCATGCAGCATTATGAATGGATAGCAGACATCACTGACACTGCGTGCTATTCTTTTAAAACACTCAAAATGTTAATATCATGTCAAAATGTTTGAATCCTAGAGATTATACACATAATATTTTTTCACATCCTTTGGTCATTGTTGTTTCACACTTCCTCTATCATGCATGTTTTCCATATTCTTCCAGTATATTATGATTCCTTAGACTGAATCCTTGGGCTTTTTCCCTGTGTGTTTGTATCACGTTGAATGCTAAAGCTGAGATTACTGACAACTTCTCAAAACTTCACAATATTACAATGTCTCGATGGGAAAGAGTAGCAGGAGATCTGTTGCTGATGTGTTCATATAATAATGTACCTGGAATAGTCATGCAGATGATGAAAGCACAGTGGATAGAGAGCTTTGATTTATCTGTGTAACTGGGTTTTGAAAGGAAAGTTTTGACCAAGCCTTTTTAATTTTTCATGATGTTAGGACATTCAGGTGCATTTTAGAAGACCTCATATTCCTAGGAGGTTTGCTGCTTTAAAAACTGGGAAAAGCTTATTTCAGGAAGGAAAACATCATTTATTTATTTGTTTCATGCTCTTGCTGGTTTTCTAGCTAATTAGGCTTCAGTCTTCAAAACCATACATTTTTATCATCATCATATATTTTTATCAGGACTTCACAGAAATTTTGGATCATGCTGTTTCATGCTTTCATGTATCTTCCTCACAAGAGGTTATTCCTTCATTGCAACACACTAAAATGAGTCTCATTAACCTGTTTTATGTAATTTAGAAGCTGCAGCTGTTTCAAATTTTGAAACTCTTCCAAAACATTGAAGCTTGGGCATATAGAGTTTGGTCTCTCAATTGGTAGCTGAAATTTCCAAATCGAAGCATCCTCATTTATAGTGAGTTCAGAGTCTTTAGTTATCTAGGTAATAAAATTCTTATTTTTCCCTTGTAGCAAGTAAGGAGTTTGTACATTCTGATAAGGTCAGAACAGCAACTGTTTTGAATCATTTGTGAGGCATCTTGAATAGACTTCATTTTTTAAATAACAAAATGCTGTGTTAATGCTGTGTTTTAGTTAAAACTTTAAATGCATCGTTGAGAAATTTCTGTTGAAATTTTTATATCAGTAAACAGCAGTAGGCATGGGACAGATGTGTACATATTTATGCATTGCATTACATACCTATGCACAGCATTTCTCTTATTCACAGCTATCTGACCTGTGCTAAGAGCATGAATAATATGATAACAGAAGAATTTTTTGTACATCCTCTCTCGTTTATTATATTTAACCCCCAAATCCAACTCCTGAATCAAACTCCTGCAAGTCCTTATCACACAGGATGTCAGCTGAACTGTTCCTTCTACTGACACTATTCTGGTCCTTTTCAATTACGTATGTTTTCACTGGGTAAAATGTAGACTTTACATAAAATTTAGGACCAACTGGGAAGTGTAAAAATTGAAAGTGATGTATCTGTTGAACTTTTTTAGAGGCACATGTCAAACAACAAGAACACTCTCATTGCTTCTGCATCTTCCTGAACATGCTGCTGCTAGGCTAGCCCAGGTCCCAGAGCAACATGGGGAGCACTATTTCTGCAGGACCATCTGTCTGAGGATGTGAAGTGAATTTGGACACCAGAGCTCAAAGTCATTGGAAGAAAAATGTACTTAAAATACTTGCAGTGAATTTGATATAATTAGGAAGTATGTGTCTTTTTTTCTCCCATTATTATCAAAAACAATGATTACAGGCAGTGAGCATGGATGCTTAATTCAAGTTAGAAAATGAGAAGTAAGACAGGATTTAAATAAATTCTTAGGATTAAGTTTTCAAATGACACTTGGAGGAAAGAAGATATTTTAATTCATGTGTTCCATTTTAGCTAGGGAGAGAATTCAAGAATTTATATGATGTTAGTTTAGAAAGCAAATGTCTGTTTTCAGTCTAGAAAAGTAGGGAAATGAAACAGAAGTCTCCAGTAATGGTTTAGTTTGGAAATGAACTGCATTTGTGATTATCTTGGGTAGATTTTCTCCTCCAGATGATCCCAGCTCTAACAGCCTATCACTGTTGTCACAAACACTATTTCATGTCTATTCTGTCATTCTCTTGCTTGATAAGAGTAGCAAATGAACAAAAACAAGCACACAAAAAATGGCTATCAAAATATAGTATTTAGCCATGACAAGTACAGCTTTTTTGAAAACTGATATAGAAACCTTTTTATGCTTTCTGAATTTGTTGTTTTATCCACTGAAACCATCTGAAATGTAGAATATTTAATATAAAAATTATGTAAAAATACCATAAACAAACCAGAAAATAATTAACACTTACCTTTCCCCAAGCAGCTCTGATAAAACTGAAATAAATCTCTTCATATAGCTCATTACTGTCTATCATAAATTCCTTGGCCAAGTCTTATCTTTTTGAATGAATGAGTACATGAAAAATACATTGTAGAAGTATAATTCAAGTGATTATGTCAAGAAAATGGTATTAGGTTTGCTTAGTTCACCAACCTAAAAATCAGCGATGTCATTAGTAATCTCAGGATAAACAAGCCTAGAAAGATTTTAATAAGTGCATTTTGGTCATTTTGCTAGTAAAAATGACTTCACTTGAAATTCTAATAGTACAGAATATTAACAGTGGATTGTGAATATATTTTGATCCTGCTGCAGCAATAACTTTATGGCAAAGCAGTGCTTAAAATTAAGTGTTTCAATGTAAGCATTATTTCTTTAGTATCATCTGGAGTAAAAACACCTTTCATCCCTATTCTTTCCCCTGTGGGACCACTCTTCCTATTGCAACTTCCTGATTACTACTAATTTATTCTGAAAGGACATATATAGAATTTAACTATATTTCAGGCTCAAATCCATAGATGCTACCCTAGCATTAGAAGCCCTGTTCTGAAAAGGTGGCAATGAAAGGCAAGAGATATAATAGGGTGAAGACAGGTTTGGTCAGACGAAACAGAAATACATCCATCCATTCCAGATAATTGCTTTTAGAGAAAATCTTATTTTTTTTCTTTCAGGAAGAGTATTTTAAGGAAGTTTATTTCTTACCTAAAACTAGGATATGTATAAAATTTCAAGGGGAGTGGAAATACTATTTTTCAAATGATCAGGGTGGGAGATTAGAAAATGGATGCCACGGATTTTATAGTACCTGGCTCAAGATTATAATAAATATAGCATTTTCATCATTCTCCTTTACATATCCAACATAATAAAGCTTATGTAATAATTATCATTCCCTCCCCCTCCCCCCCCCCCACGCACATACACACTGAACAGATATGACAGTATAAATAAAAGAAATCCACAGGGAAACAATTTAGTAACTATCAGCAGTTCCTTGATCAAGAATATCTGCTTCTCATTATGCAGAGATAAATTAAGAAAGCAAGCAGAGTACCAAGGAACAATTTGGAGGCAATATGAATCAAAAGAAATCTTAAGTTTCCTCTGAATTTTATCCAGCTGTGCTCAGCTTCAAGGCTGAGAGAAAGAACGAAATAATAATAGTGTGCTCAGTAAACCAACTCACAACATTTTCTGATCTAATTTTCTAAAGAGACGACAGAAATACTCATAGTCTAACTAGCAAGATTTTGTCTACAGAGCCTGGTGGTGCCTGCTGTATTTAACCTTAAAATATTAATTCAGAGGTGTAAGGTTTGTCATTATTGATAGGAAATAATGAATTCAAACAAACACAGGATACCATAAACTGTCTTGTCTACATGGTGAATCATACAATGCTGAGTTTGTGTTTAGGGACAGAGCTCAACAAACTCTAATACCTGAACCACTGAAGGATACTCACAAATCCTCAGTGTCCACAGCACCATACTCCTTGTCTTGTCAGGACTGAAGCTTTGCAGAGTTTGGTTTTCTCTTAACCCATATACCCAGGTTTCCAGAGGAAAAAGATGAAACAAAAAGTAAAATTTCTGTCATGTTTCATAATGCTATCATTGCAAAGCAAGCAGAACCTTACTGAAATAAATACCTTCAGAAAACTTTCTGAAAATGTTACTGTATTTAAGCTCCATTCAGATGCTTTTTCTGCTGCCTCTAAGCTGTGTTTCTCATCACTTAGATATCAGGTTCTCTCCTTATGCTTATTCATGGGTGACTCCAAAAGTAATGCCTCCTATATATTGCCATGGAAACTATAACAGATACAAAAGAGCACAATAGCACCATTTGATAGAGCAAATTCTCAGCTACAAAACACTATTTTTTTCATCATAGTCATCACCATTAGCTATGCATTTTTGCTAGAGGTGAACAATTCTCTGCATGCCTTGCTATTAAAAATCTGCATGGCTGTCTGGAACGTGGCTTGTCTTTCACATTGCTGTCACCACTGCTGAAACACACCACTCACAACCTCACTGGGCTCACATCCACTGTTTGGTTTCCATAAATGCCCAGCAAGCATCTATAAATGTCCATGAGTGCCATTTTTTTCTGCATTGAGGAATTCAATGACAGACCTTTGCTTAACATGCACTGCCATGTCAGATGCCATTTTGTCAGAGTGCTCGTATGCTGCCATCTGTCGTACAACAGCAAAATGTAATGGAAGGTTCAACCTCTACTGCCAGACAACAACATCTGCCTTTAACACCATGGGCCATAATAATAAAATAGGAGGCATTACTTTTAGAATAGTTCTCCTAGTTTAAACTTCTTCACACTTTTCTCCTGAAAAGAGGTAAGCAACCAAGATAGAGGAGGCAAATAAATGTTCTATATGTGTATCCTTTACACTGCTTATATATTTTGCTCAATTACCTGCTTAATCTATTTCTGTCATTGGTTTTTGGGGGTCACATTGTCTTTTACACATTACAGATTACACTAATGTCTTTTATTCTGCTAGTTACTGCTATAACAAACAGAATGCATTGTATTAGCTGCAACTTAGTGCTCTTCTGATGGAGAAAAAATACATTGATTTTTTATAGAAATCTGAAGCAAAATTGTTGGATAATTTATGATATCTACAGGAAAGTAAAATATCTGCCTGACTTACATACTACAGTTTTCACATCTCTGCAAGTTTTACTATGGTTTGTTCTATAGAGACACTTTTCTAATAGTGATTATCCCTGTCTTTGTGTCTGAGTATTAGGATCCCCACAGCCTTATCTGTTTTCTGAACTTGTTTCAAACCATGACTTGGGATGCTGGAGATTTCAAACATGGGAATGTTTACTGAGTGAGGGAAGGCAAGACTATTTTCTCCTTTGGTTTCTGTGAGCCAGCCTATTAGCTGCTGACAGTCCTCATTGAATCAGCCTGTGGCTTAAATCCAGAAGTGAATTATAATGTAAGATCACAGTTATGAGCTCAGAGAAAAAACAATGTTAGTGCATTGACAGCTGTGATCAAACCTGTCTGTAGTTCTCTCAGAGGCAGAAATCCCTAGGTGGCAATCAAAGCTTTCCTGGATAGGAATTTACAGGCTGAATGCATAATAGGCTCCAGCCAACATCGAAAAAAAAAAAAAAAGCTACTACAAGCAAATGCTCTCTTGATTGAGAACGTGATACATTAAGGCTTTTGCAGGCTAATTTAAAGCATTTCCTTCCTCAGACAACCTAGCCCTTTCCTCCTAAGTCCAAAAAATATTTTACATGTAAAATCTATTTAAGCATAATGTATTTTTCATGCAGGATATTAGAACTGGGATATATATCTTTTTGGCCGTGGACTCATTTATTCAGTTACACAGTTTTGTAATTGGTTTGGAGATCAAGCACTCCAGTGTGTATTTGTTTAAAATCCAAAGCAAATGTGGCACAAAGTCAGTGTTAGTTTAGAGAGGGGTAACTGTAGGCCAAATAAAAATATGGTTGAATCACCTTTCTGATAAAAAGAAATAATTCTTTTTGCTGTGTACAAGAAATTAAGATTCTCAGTGCCCCAAATTTGTAGCAATGTCTGCCTAACCATTGCAGTTTAGGATGACACAGTCTGACAGCTGTATCTATATTTATGCATAGGAACAACTTTCAGATATGCTGGATTCCTGTTTTATCTAAGTGAAAATTTTGGTAGGCTATGATGCTGGAACCTGGCTGAAGTATAGGGTGATCAATGCACAGTGCTCTGTTTGCTTCTTCCAACATGGAATATTTATTCCTTGGCAGGAACACATGAAGTTCTTGCTAGGATCTGTCTAGAGATATGACAGTGCTTTGTGGGTCAAAACACTGAAACCCCATCAGTGAGAGTGTTCTTGGACAGCTGTAAAATATTGATATGCTGGCAAATATCTTTGATCTGCTGAGGCTGGGTTGGAGCAGATCCAGCTGATGAATGAAACTGATAGATGGTGTTCTTTCCATTCTTGTTTCCCTTCAGTGGAAAGTGCTGGAAATGATGTGTGATCAGGCTCAGTGTGGGTGAAGCTCCATGGAGTTGGGAAGGGAGAAGGGCATAAGTGAATTGCTTCATGGCCATGACTCTATGCCATTAAAATCCTCCACTGATAAGTCCATTATCCTGCTTAGACATTATCTGTTTGGGTTTGGGAAGTCACAAGGCAAGAGACTGAACTTCCATTCATTGGTCCCTAAATCTTACTGTTGTTCTGCCTGAAGTTTTAGGAATTATGTGTTATTTGATGTCACTATGCTATTTTTTTCAGTGTATATATCTTAAATGATTTGAATAGTTTTTGGAAATTACTATTCCAGTTGGCCTATTGAGACAATGACAGAGAAGATGAGAAGGCTACCCTGGCCAGCCAATATAGTGCCTGATTTAGTGGTTGGCAACCCTGACTGCAGCATGGGGTTTGGAACTAGATCATCTCTGAGGTCTCTTCCAACCCAAGCCATTCTATGACTCTATGATTCTCTAAGATGGGCTTTGCTCCCCACCCCATATTGTTCTGTCTTTGTATTGCTCATCAGTGGTTCAGCCATCCAGGGATTTATCTCCCTTGTGACCGCCTTGATCTGCTGCAAGATTCTTAAGAGGATTTTTACCATCATTAATGCTTTTCTGGAAAAAATATTTCTGTTCAAGGTGTTAAATAAGTTAAAAATGAATCTGGAAAAAGTTACACTGAAAATTAATTTTAGAGTGCCGTAATTCTCAGTTCTTAAACAACAAATATAGAAAACATATCAATATTTTAAATTAAGTTGTATTACTTTTAGCTGTTTGAAACTCATAAAGCTTACTGCAATAAAAAAAAAACAATCCCTACAGCTTCATCTTGATCTTTACAAAATGCCGGCATCAGAGGTGAACGTTGGAGAACAAAGAGCACCACCATATGGTCCATCAAAGTGTACTGAATGAGCAATGTTTTTCTTGTGGAAAAAGAGACATTAAGTATTCAGACAGTTTGGAATTGTTAATATATCCTCAGGGTTCTGTAGTCCCATCAATATGTACATGTTATTCTTGATAATATTAATGGAAAACAAGCAAATGTAGGAAGATGAGACTAGATGTTTGAAAAACTGTACTGTTATAATTTTAAGTGCACTGAAATCTTGTATCATTCAAAGAATGAAAGTGAAAATGTTTCAAATGCAAAATTACATGTCTGTTTCCAATCCTTGCTTTCTACTGATTTTTTTGTATTTATTTCATTCTAATATTCCAAAATCCAAAGTCAAATCTCTGTAAGTGCAGGAGGCATTATTCTAATATGTTGCAAAGGAAAGGATGAGATTCCAAAGAATGTCCTGTGGTAGACAGCTTCTCTAAGAAAAGGATTTAGCCTTTTCCTTTTAAAGCACTAAGATATAAGCAATTCTTAAAGGTGGTCCTTTATTTCCAGTGGGAATGGACTTACTGAAGAACTGTCAAAAGATATTTAAACCTGTTAATACTCAAAATAGAAGCTAAAGAGGCTGAATACCCTTAGGTCTGAGGAGGCTAGGAGTCCATTGCTTTTCTGCTGCAGATTAATTTGATATATTATGCAAGTCAAAGCTCAGATGGCAAATTAATTTATCACATTTAGATCATGAACCATGGCATCATATCAAGACACCACTCCTCTCATATATGACAAGTGTAAATGTAAAACTGAGATGCAAAATAAATCTATTTTATTGCATGACCAATTAAGTAGCACTACTTTGATGTAAGCATAAACATAACATACAACATAAAAATAGGCAGTTATAGTAGCATAACTGATACAAGGAAACTTGTGAAGCAGAAGTGATATGTTCATGCATCTTTTCCCTAGGTGCCTTAGGTTTCTGTCTGTTAGAGGAGGTAACAGTGCTTCAAAATCTTCAGAATAACTATTAAAATCTTTTAATTCCTAAAATGCTGTGCTTTTGGGTCTCCTAACTGAGATCAATGAAATCAGATTAATTACATCTTCCCATATTTCTTGCAGGTGGACATTCTAGAATTCATTGCAGCAAGATTTGATGAACTTGGTAAAACTAACTGTAAAATCCAGTGCTTTTAGTCAAGTAGTTTTTGATGTTCGTAGACCTGAAGTACTTAGCCTTCAGACTTCAGGCCAGCCTTGTGGCTGTGAAATTACTCAAAACATAATTAATCTTAACTTTCAGGAAAAAGGCTTGTTCTTATCTAACATTTATAAGAAAGTATTTATCATATTAGTGAAATTGTCATATAGAGAAAAAAAGTCAAATGATAATTCTTAGTAAAATGAATCTATGAAGAGACAGTTCAGTTAATCCTCGCAGTAAGTTGTTCTGTGCTGTAAAGGGAAAGTGATCTCTGGCAACAGCTGCCTTTCATCAGAACATTATGCACATTTGAGATTTTCAGCATTGCATCAGTGGGAATCCTTAGGAGGCACTGAGCAAGAAGATCCAGGAAGATCTATTTTGACTTGATGATATCTCTCTCTCTCACCTTAGGAGAGGCTGGAGCACCTCTTCTTTGAAGAAAGTTTGAGAGAACTGGGCTTGTTTAGCTTGGAGAAGAGAAGGCTCCAGGGAGACCTCATTGCAGCCTTCAAGTACTTGAAGGGAGCGTATGAACAGGAGGGGGAACGACTGTTTATGTGGGTGGATAGTGAAAGAACAAGGGGGAATGGTTTTAAGCTGAGACAGGGGAGATGTAGGTTAGATATTAGGAGGAAGTTTTTCACTCAGGGGGTAGTGACACACTGGAACAGGTTGCCCAGCGAGGCTGTGGATGGCCTGACCCTGGAGGCATTCAAGGTCAGGCTGGATGTGGCTCTGGGCAGACTGGTCTAGTGATTGGTGTCCCTGCCCATGGCAGGGGAGTTGAAACTAGATGATTTTTGAGGTCTTTTTCAACCCAGGCCATTCTATGATTCTATGACTCTATGATTGTATGATATGACTCCAGACTGCAAGAAAACAACCTGTATCTGCAGCTCTGCAGCTACGGGGAAGAAAACATTCCCAGCATCTCTCCAGAATGTAAAAGAGATTATCATAATTTAAGTTGCATAAATGAACAGCCAAAGTTGTTGCCATTATTTCAGCTAATTTCTTCCAGTGACCTGGAATAAAATATTCCTGTTAACTAGAAGAAACATGAATGGAAATTATGCTTATTCCTTTGTGGTATTGGCTATAGAGGCACTTCAAGAAGAACCAGCAGTAGGAATAAAAGAACTTTTATAATAAATCCCCAGATTCCATATCACGTTTTCACCTTTTGTCTCTTAACACTCTGGGCTCTTAGAACTCTGGGCTAAATTTGCTAGAAATGACTGTCAGTTTCTGTTAAAGATTCTGCTTTTAACAAATACTTTTTTTAGGGATTGATCTATTACAAATAATTCTTTACAAAGGAATTACCTGTGGTCTTTATCAGTGAAAAATACGAAGTCTTAGAGTATGTCTATACTGTACATGCATCTGTGTCATCAGCAAGCTGTTCTGGAGAGAATGAATCAATGTATAAATGTAAGAGCAGATGCTATTTGAATCAAATGGACTATTTTATATGTGGGGTCTTGGGGTGGTGTGTGAGAACTGCTGAGTCATGGCCTGAAGCATTGATTGAGCACCTGGAGGAAAGACCCAGTCAGCCCTGGGAGCACAGGTGAAGGCAATTCACCTGTGTGACCAGAAGGGGGTGGAGCCTGGCTCCGCCCCTCTTAGGCCTCATCTAATAGCTGACTGCCACTGAGGAAGGATCACTTTCTGGAGATCCCCACTTGGTGGATGTTTTTCCCTGTGAGCCCAGAATTTTCTGATATGGGTGAGTGATTTACTTCCCTTCCTTTGTATCACTTTGCTATTGTGCTGATCCTTCCACGTCTTTTGTAATGCCTTTTCTGTCTGTTGGGCCTGATTGCTACATGTGGTTTTGTTAATTGTTTTTGTTTGTTTGTTTTTGACAATACAGTGGTTTGACCAGTAATAGAAATACTCAGAATAGAAATGCCAACTGGGCATACCTGAAGAAGGGGTGTAACCATGCCCTCATTAATAACCCACCACACATTTAAAAGTAAGGATTGCAGATAAGCACTTAAAAAGATGGATTTTTGCTTTCAGAAATCTCAAGGAAGCAGGATTCTTAATGTTCCTTTAATTATGATTGGTTTTGTTTTTTCTTTATTAATTAATTAATGATATTGGAGCTGTCCCGACTGTGGGATTCTGAATGTGCTTTTTTTCTTCTTTTTATCTTTTTCCTTCTTTTTTTCCTCTATTCTTTTTTCTCTAAACAAGCTGCTTAGTAGTAATTTTGTATGATGGAACCTCATGAGTGTACGTAAATTGTGTTTTTCACTCAAAGGATATTGATGTGAATAGTGAATTTTAATTTCATTTTGTGATTTGACCTCGCTTTATACACACAGATAGTTCTATACAGATAAATTAATTTATCTCTCTCCATATAGGCCAAAGGCTTTATTATACGTATAATGATTTAATTTTCTCTCCAATATGCATGTCCTTTAGAAATAGCTTTAGTGTTTGATAGTAAACTGGCCTGAGTGTTCCACAGCCTCTAAGTTCATTAATTTTGTCTTCCTATCAGTTGCTCCCTCATTACTGCAGAATCTCACACTGATTCCTGTGCAAAGTACAATTTATACAGGGTGTTAACTATGTAGCTACTGCGCTGCAAACAAACACGAGCAAGAGATAAGATTTTGCTTATTTAACTGGTTCCTACTTTAAAAAAAAAAGGGAATATCTAAAGATATGGAAAGAGCTTTGGATTTAATGAGTGAGGGCAATCTCTTTAGCTGAATACATTTATTTTGCAACCCAACATCAGCATAACTCAATGTGTGTTTCCATGGTATTTTCTATCCAAAAATAGTCACTTTTTGTTCTCTAAACCAACAAGAAGCCATGTAGCTGTAGTTAGCAGTGTGCTAGTGTAAGTGTTTGAAATGCTATTGCATTATCAATTGATGGGGGGGAAAAAAAGGAATAGTACAGTCAATGTTCAGAAAATGTAAACTAGCAGCTGCATGAGATTAGGAAACTACTTCATTTTTGAAGCATTTACTTCACAGCTGCTTGTTACAGACTTTCTCCTTCCAAATGTCTTGCATCAGCTTTTTCTTTGAAAAGGATGTGGGACTGAGAAACTACTGCTGTGATCAGATGAGGTGACTTAGACATTATGAAGTAGGTTATGAACGACACCCCTCAATCCTTGAGGTGATTCAACCAGGACATTTCTTTAAGCAATACAAGCAGAATTTCAGCCTACAGTTTCTGAATTATTCAGATTACATGGGTTTAGATTAACTATGCCCCACTCAGTTAAGAGTCTTTTACAATATTTTATGCTATTGTAGTATTGGGAGTCTGTCTGAAAAATTGTGCTTGTAACAATTTTCATAAGATGTGGTAATATTTTGGTGTTTATTTTCTATAGTAAATAGTACAGGTAAAGTACAATTTATTTTCACATCTATTACATGTGAATTATCTGAACATTCTAAATTTTAATTGAGAAATGAAGACTTCTGAAGCCTTTAATCATAAATTCAATTACATTCAAATTAATTTAGCTTCAGGTGAAATATGATTGTATTTAATGTCACCCTATTTTTTGAGCTTTTACAACAAAATGAAAAAAATTTTCAGTTTTACCAAGGGATTTTTACTTACTCATTTATTAGGGCATTAAAATGTTAATTCAAAGTTCTGCTTTGGGAGCTTCTTTCTTCAGCAATTCTCTGTATTCATACTTTTATTTCAATTGAAAATGTCCTGAAAAGGGACATATTATATAGATAGATAGATGATAAAATCTTCTGACTTGAAGACAAGTGAAGATTCAGGTAGAAGACAATTGGTATTTTGTACCTCTGTGTTTTGTACCTTTCTAAATAAACCATATTAGAGACTGTGTAAGAATATTTGGAGGTAATAGGAATATGCTTATGTAATCCTCATTAGTATTTTTGTTTGTGATCTTGGGATAAAAAACACAAATATATTGATGTTATAATCAGCAAGTTTGACTGGTGTGAGATGGACCAGAGCAATGTAATGTAAACAGGGTGAAATACAGTTTCATGAGATTATATTGAAATTTATTCAGGAGTGTTCAGGATGAGAATCAAGGTGCTCTGATGGGCCCATGAAGCTTTTTTCTCTGAAGAACTAATTAGTTTTCATGGAGAACTCAATAAATGCAGAGCGCTACTGTCAGTACCTTCACCTGCATTTCCAGAGATACCTGCATAGACTACTTTGCCCTCCACTGGGATACACAAACATAGTTTTAAGGAGTAATAGTGGAAAAAAATAAAAAAGAAATGCTTGTTTTGAAAATGATCAATGAGAAAGAGTATGAATTAGTGTATTTTGTGCATTATGATAGATATTGCTGCTTCTGGGGAAAAAGGAGTACTAGAAAGCATCACAGATAGCATTTCAACTTCAGGAAGGGAAATATGAGAATCATTGTACCTAGTGAGAGCTGATTTATTTGCATAAAGTACAGATTTGTTAAACCATGTTTAGAGATTTATTTAATTTTCTCAACTAAATCAGCATTTCATTTTTAATTTTGATTTTGAAACCAAATCATAAGAAAATAAAGGAAAGGAAATTAGAGATGTGATAGATAATCAAAGATGAAAATAAGTATCTTAAATATTAACACTGGGAAATGATAATTATATACAGACCTTGAATAACTTGGCAATCAGTTTCTGAAACAATTCACACTGCTTCTGTGTACGTATTTTCTAATGAATCAGTATGGGTAGTGGGAAGATAATATCATCCAATAATATTATTATTGCTTTTATTATTTAGAGGAGAAAAAGCCCTAAACTAAAACAGAAAAATTGTCCGCAGTCAATTAAACAGTATCTTTTAATTAGAAAATGCAAACATATTTTTTTATTGTCTTATTTTCCATTTAAACTTGAAATATTACGAAGGCCATCAGATATAACCTTGTGAGCTGGTTGAGGAGAGGAACTGTCCAGCTCTATTCTGCTCTGGTGCAGCCTTTGCCTTGTGTGCAATTTTGCATGTTGAAGTGTAAGAAGAATGTAAAACATTTGAGAGCACCCAAAGGAGTGCTATAAAGATAGTGGAGGATCTGGAGAGCAAGATGTATGAGGAACCGCTGAGGTCATTTGCTTTGTTGCTGTAGCAAAGAGGAGACTGAGCTTCATGGTGGCTTATAGCTTCCTACAGCAGAGGGGCAGGTGCTGATCTCTGAAGTGACAGCAATAGGTTGCAGCATAAAGCTATGTCAAGGTAGGGTCAGGCTGAGTTTTAGGAAAAGGTTAATCATGAAGAGGGTAGTTGGGCAATGGAACAGGCTCTCCAGGGCAGTGGTCGCAGCACCAGGCTTTTTGGAGATCAACAAGCATTTGTACAACATTCTCAGAAATATATTTTTGTGTTTGGGTAGTCCTGTGTGCAGCCAGAGGTCAGACACAATTATTGTTTGCCACATCCTTGGAGGCATTCAAGGCTAGGTTGTTTGTAGCCCTGGGCACCCTGATCTAGTGAGTGGTAACCCTGCCCACAGCAGGGGGTTGTAACTAGATCTTTAAGGTCCCTTCAACACAAACCATTCTATGATACAATTCTTGTGAGTCCCTTCCAGCTGAAGATGTTCTCTGATTCTGTATGTAGTAAAATATATATAGTTAATGTTTTGAAGTAGAAAAATAATAGAAGACACCAAAATATATCTAATCTTCTGTTTTTATTTTTGACTTCTATGTGTAGTGGTTTAACACAAGTAGGTAGATCAGCACCACCACGCTGCTCTTTTAGTCCCCCCTTCCTCAAAAGGATGAGGGGAAAATATGATGGAAAAAGTCTCATGGCGCACCATCTGCTGCAGGGTGACAGCCTGCTCCACCATGGTCTTCTCCATGGGCTGCAGATAAACATCTAGTCCAGCACCGGTAGCTCATCCTGCCCTCCTCAACTATCCTTGGTATCAGCAGGCCTATTTCTCTAATATTCTCACCTCTCTCTCTCAGATGTTGTTAAGCTTTTTAGACCCTTTCTAAAATATATTCTTACAGAGGTGCAACCAATGTTGCCCATTTACTCTCTTTGGCCCATGGTGGGTCCTTTTTGGAATTAGTTCTTATTTAATATGGGTCAGCTTCATTATTCTTCTCCCAGAGGCCAGCCATGCAGCCTCCTTGCTACCACAACCTTGTCATTCATACCCAATAGAATATATTATTGGCCTACTTAATATTATATAAACCAAAGCCTCTACCTGAAGGTGTTGAGTTACAGTAATTCATTTTACTCTCATGTTCTGTTCATGGTCATTCATCATCTTTACCAGCTGTAACAACAAGTTCTTTGCCTTCAGATCTGACATTTTTTAAGAGACATCTATTTGGATTTAACTATTTCTGACCACTGTACAATACTATGTCATTTTAGGTGTTTATTTTGAGGAAAATGTTATTTTTCATCCTAGATTGATTAACTTAATATTAACATTCTACCAACATTTTTAACTGCTTTGGATGTAATAGGTGTGCCTACCACTGGTATTACTGGAATCTGAAGGGTAGTTTCTTAGATTTAAAACAATCTGTTTGTCCTTCAGCATTCTTCATAGTTTCCTTGTTTCTTGTTATATACTGTGTCTTTTAACGTGTCTTTAGCTGTATCATTAATCAAGCACTGGTTGTGTAAAAAGCAGTTTTATTTCCTATTAAAACAGACTGGTTTTTTTAAAGATGTTATGCTTTGTCATTTTAGCAGATGCTTCATCTTTGTGTCTGGATTCTATGGTATCTCTCTATTTTGCTTCAGTAACTGAAGTAAATAATAAAAATCCCCATCATAGATTGGCTGAGAAATGGTGAATAAAAATAAAGCATACTTCTTATTGAAATGTGAGTCATACAGTATCAGTGATGAAGATACACTACCTTTTATGACATAGAATAATTAATATTGTAAATCAGACTTTATTCTCACTATGCATCTTATCAAAGAATGTTGAGGATGATATTGCCTTTGCTGATTTAAATCAGACTCACAAATCTTTGTTTATGTGATAAATATAAAAATAATGAGAAATTTTAATGAGAATTGCCAGTGGAAATACTTTCTGTCATGTAATGTTACACATTTTCAGGATCAGCAATGTATTCATGGAATTAAAATTGATACAATTACAAAAAAGAAAGCTATCACTAGGTAATAAACACCAAACTCCCTTTAATTTAAAGGTCATTTCAATTTTTTTCAAAGGAAAATTCTGGTTTTGTAGAATGCTTTCCCAAGAATACTATCTTACTATTAAAAAACAGATGCCAATGATAAGTCAATTTGCCTTTTAGTATCTGCTTTTCCATCTCAGTAGTAAGTATGAGGCTTTGCATGTATTTTATGTACTCTAAATTAAATCACTAGAATGTCTTCTGCCATAACATCCACTAAAAGGATTGTTGCTTAGGACCTTAGAGAAAAGTCATTAAATTTAATCTTATATTGTTATTAGTGGAACACTCTGGCACAAATTGAGTATCATTTGTTTGATACCATAATTAACAGTAATTCATTTTACAGGATACCTCTTAGGGGGAAGGATTATAAATAGTTATTAATCTTCAAGGAGATAAGTCTTTACAGGCTATCTGAATGTTTCGGTAGTTAATGTTCCTTTTTTTCTCATGAGCATGCAAAACAGGAGGTGTTATAAGGTATAAATTTACTCTTGTTGCCATTAACTTTGTAAAGGTATACTATGGATTCCTAAGGCAAGTAAATGTGGTTTAGAGATGGTACCTATTGCCTACTGGCAGAGAAAGAATTGGTATGAAAATCAGGTGAACAGGCTTATCGATACCCTAGATCTGAAATGCTGATACGGTGAATAAAAGATCAGTTTCTGTGATTTTTCTTCACAGATGGCAGTCGCGGATTGCCCCATCTTTTGAAAACAATTTTGCTGATATTGACAAACTAAAACTGTCAGCTGAATTACTTAATTTTGTAACTCCTTATTAAACATGTCTCAGTATTTTGAACTGAACCTAGTCAGAATTGCCCTAAATTTTTCAAGCCTTCTTTCCTGTGATCAATTTCCCATTCTCTGTGGTTTATTCATTTCCCATTGCAGTTAGACAAGACATAAGCATACATTACATTATCAGCACTTCTAGCCCCAAATTAACATCCATGGTAATTAAATGGGTAAAGAAAAATCAAACCAGTAGTAAATTGTAATGTAGGTGTTATGACATATATAATTCTAATGACAGGAAGGAAGGCTAACAGTACAGGTTCTGCCTCAGTTTTCTCTCATATGAGAATTATGGACAAAGTTGTAACTTTCTCAGCACTGTGAATCGTTGATGACTCCATTTTGTCACTATGGCTGGGGAATTAGTTACAGAAGTCTTTTAAATTTGATTCATGGAAATGTTTGTTGCCGAAGGCCTCATGCAGCCTTATCTTGGAGACTTACAAGGAGAGGCTGGATAAGGCCCTGGGCAACCTGATCTAGCTGGAGTTGGACTAGGTGGCATTCAGAGGTCCCTTCCAACTCTGAGGGCTCTATGATTCTATGCTATTTACTTAATTTAGATGAGAGTATATATTGTACTGAATGAGAATTTATATTTTGTTGTTTTCTGGGGGATTGGAGCTTGTATGTATGAGGACAGAGAATGTGGCAAGGAAGAGGCTTGGTTTCCTTCCCATTTCTTGTCTTGCGCTATAGTTATTTATTCCTTGTTTCATCTGTTTATTCTTCCCACACTCTTAAAACCTTGTTGCAGAATGGCATTTCTAATAATGTAGCAAACTTGGGCTATTGCAAAGTACAAAATGGGTTTTCAAATCTTCCAGTCTGCAAGCTATTTATCCTGGATGCTGTGCTGCCTTTATCCTTATTTTTCTTGGATTTTCTGTTTAGAAAATCAAAACAGGCAAATAGAGGGTCTTTATTAACTTCAATGAGGAATTACTTTCACTTCTTATTTTTTTTGGCACCTGAAGAACTGCTGGTGCTCTCCATTTCTTTTTTTGCCACCATCATGAATAGGAATCTTGACTTCAGAATAGTTCTGTGGTTGTATTTTGGATAGGATAATCAAGGATTAGAATGTATTTTTATGCTGTGGTGAAGGAACAACTTTCTGTTAATGACTTACATAAATATGTGGCTCTTATGTCCTGACAAGGAGCGAGAGTGTTCTTGCCTCAGTAAAGCAGCAATGAAGTATCACTCTCCTGGTCATGTTCATCTAGGTCTTTATCTTTGTGCCAAGGCCTTAAAAGTACTATAAAAATTTATCTTGGATTTAATTAGTTTAGTGTGCTTCATTATTAACATATGTATATGTACTTTTCATTATAGCTGCTATAAATGTCATAAATACTAATGTGAAGATCACTTGAAAGGAAAGCAGAGGAATGAAGATTGAACATTTTCATTTCAGTCCCTTTTCTTTTTTCCCTCCTGTTCAGCTCTACCATATTTTATAGTGTACCCCAAGGACATGGTTATGATTGCTTGGACCAAAAATAAAAGGTACAATCATATTTACAAAAATTCACATTTCTTGCTTGCATAAAATGTAAACAATAAAAAAATTACATGTTACAAAAAGAAAAGCTCACTCACATTTAATACTCTGTTAATGCACTACTGCTTACAATTAATGTAGTTGAGACTTTAAAAGAGATAATGTACTCTTGGTTTCTCATCTTCCCTTCATAAATGCATCAAGTTATGCTGTCTTCACCAACAACTCAAACTACCCATTTTTTCAGTAAACATCATGGTACCTGGAATACTTTCATTGGCTTTGCAGAAGGGCTGTGCTTTTCCCACTCAAACATTCTTTTACATTCTGCTCTACTACAAATCACCACAGAAGAAAGGAGGCAACTTATTTTTATATAGAATAGCATGTTATACACATACATAAAAATATAAGTATCACAACTGTAACAAATTTGAATTATACTATCTTTTCAGCATGATTGAAAAACAGTTTATTTTAATAGGGACACCACTTGGACTCAAGGAAGTTGGTGGTTATGCCCAGACTCTACCTGGTAGACTGTGCAAACTGTTAATGACCTGCGCACTTCTCTCTTCCTCTGCATTATAGATTGTTGCTTCTTTGTATGTGACATGGAAAGCCCTAAATAAAACCAAATAATTTGATTCTGTGATGCCATATCCAGATTCTTTTATTGTTCTCCTTCACCACAGGCAGTGATCTCTCTAAGATGCCACTCAGCATTGAGACTCATCAGCATTAACAAGTGACAGCTCACTTTATCACAGATACAGAAGCATGCAGTGCACAGTGCTTAAAACCCATCACTTGCTACACAATGTGGTCTCTAAAATTAAGCTGTTTAATATTTTCTAGGGATGAGAACTGATTTAACAATTTACTGGATTGAATTGCCTTTCAATTTCTTTACTGTAGTTGATCTTTTTAGATAGTAAGAACTAATTATGAATGGAAGACATTTTGAACCTGCTATTAAAAGGAGTAATCAAAAATTCCATAAGATTGGTGCATCTTTTTCCATAATAATTTGTCTAACCCAGTCTGCTACATGTCAAAATGTTTTAGAAGTGGTGAAATCAAAACTTACAAAGCATCAAAAAAATAATTTTGAGGAAAAGGGCTTTTACATGTAGCATTCAAAATGATTAAATACAGAATGATCTAGGAGTATAGTTTATCATGGCTATTTCTCAGTCCTTTAATACAGTGTTAGAATCTGACTGCCATACAATGGATACTGCACTGTGCTGCCTAATAAAACCTTACACATTGCTCATGGTGCCAGTAAGATCCTGATAGCATGATTCAACCGGTCGGCATCTTAGGAAAGAAGGAGGGATGAGGGTGCTCTTACAGATAAGCATGCAATCCAAAGGTAACATAGGACATTATTTTTCCTTTTGGTGGATTTTTAAAACTGTTACTGTGATGTTTTGAGTAACATGAATTCATTTTGTAAAGATTATCTACTCATTTTTCTTCTCCTAAGAGAGGAGAGAGAGACAAGTTTCATCTTCAAGCTTAACTTGAACAAACTACCAAGGAGTTACTCAGAATTCTCAAGCACATGAAAATTGTATGGATTAGGACTTCTTCTAAAACTCCATTCTTTTCTAAAGTCTGTCTCCATGTACTGCAGGAACTTCTTTTCTCTCTTTTGACTGCTGATGTTCTCTCCAGTGTCCATGCTGAAGCACCAGGGGAGGCAGTGTATCTGACTTATCTGACTGAAGATTATGTATTTCAGTGTAAAGAGGGAGTATTACATTCCAAGAAATGGAGGCATCTTGGCCATCAACTCCAAGCTGACAAGTAAGTGTCATGATAAAAAATATCTAATTTGTTTTGAAGATTAACCAGTTCAGTGTTCTAGAGTGGAAGGAAACTGTGGGTGTCACAATCCATTGCCTAGAGCAGGTTCAGCTAGGTCTTAGCTGATTTTGATTCAGATCCTTCCAGTTCATGGCAGCTACTGTTGAATTCCATTGGGGTTTCAAGTCTGGTAGATAAACATGTTCTGGTTTTTGTTTAAACTATAGTTTTAATCTTATAAATGTGTCAGATTTCTGAGATGGTGTGTATATGCATACACACTTGTCATTTTTTCTCTTGCTGTATTTAAACAAAAGTATATTTATCATGACATTACATGATCATTGCAAAAAAAATTTCTGATTAGAACAATTTCACTGCTCCATTGGTACTTTATCGTTGTTGCACAGGATATTTAATGAGAAGACCTTAAGGCTTACTTTTTTGAGAGTATGATCACTTTCTTTTTTTAAAGCAAATGGGATATATTTTAACAAATGAAGAAACTGAGTTTTGTGTGATAAGTTCCTACCTAGTGTCTCTATTATACCACATAGACATGTACCGCTTTGTAAGTAAAGAACATTTTGTCACGGTATTATCTAAGGGTCTGCGTCCGTGACAAGGGGGCAGGCCCGAAAGAAAAAAGAGAAAAGAGGAGGGAAAAAAAATTGCCGGCGAGTAGGGGCCGGCCCCTGGGCGGTCCGGCGGCTAAAGCGGCAGAGAAGCCGTGCAGCTGCACCCTGGGAAAACAAAGGGAAGAGGGGAAAAGCAGGGGACTCGTAGGCGGATCTAACACAAAAACAGCGGCACCAATCTGAGGAGGAACAACTAATTTTACTAAATATATCAAAATGAGGCTAATAGAATTATAATAGAGAGTTTACAGGCTGAAAATCTTACACAGTAAACTGCAGGAGGACCACGTGCTTTCTCCGCCGGGCAGGAAGGAACAGACCCCGCGTCTCCCACGCGGCTTCACCCCCTCCCCTCCAACGCCAAGACCCCTGGGGAGTGCACCTCCTCCCCTCCCCCTCAGAGGGCCACACCAAAAAAGGTAGTTTGCAGTAACCAGGGAATTAACTCTTTAACTGCCCGTACCTTACATGATGTAATGATGTGGAATACTGACAACAAAAATCACAAAACCATAACACATTTAAACTAAGTTTTCAATTGTTAACATGATCACCTATCAGTTCCTTTATAGGCACAAAATCAAGATGTGACGTATACGTTTCTAGCATGTTTGAAACACTTTCACATTTCTGTTGAAAATCTAGAAATCTCAAGATATGGATTTATTGAATAACTGATCCATACTTTTCAGAGGATTTTTATTATGAAAATCTTTGGGAAAAAAAATTAACATTAAAGATGGAAAAGTACATTTAAGCAATTTGCTTTAAGCAGTTTATAAGCAAATGAGGTACACTTCACTTTTAAAAAGTGATAAAATGAGACAGATACAAAGCCAAATTGATTTTATGCAATTCCATTCCAAGTTCAGTGCTGTAATAAGATTGAAGGTGTGGCACTATTGTAATGGACACTTTTCTGAACATGCTTTAATAATTTTACCACATGTTCTGATCTATTCACTCAGTTCTACAAACTACATCATAACAATAAGTTAATGGCTAAAGGAGTCAAATGTGAGCTGGAATATAGAGTCATAGTATGATCTGTGTTGGAAGGAACCTTTAAGGTCATCTAGTTCCAACCCCCCTGCTATAGGCAGGGACATCTCCCTCCAGACCAGGTTGCTCAAAGCCCCATCCTTGAATGCATCCAGGGTGGGAGCATCCACATCCTCTCTGGGCAACCTCTTCTAGTGACTCACCACCCTTGTAATAAAGAATTTCTTCCTAATATCTAGTCTAAATCTACCCTCTTCTAGCTTAAAGCCATTTCCCCTTGTCCTGTTGCTACCTGCCCCTATGAAGAGTCCCTCCCTGGCTTTCCTGTAGGCCCCCTTCAGGTACTTGAGGGCTGCTGTATGGTCTCCTTGGAGCCTTCTCTTCTCCAGGCTGAAGAGCCTCAACTCTCAGCCTGTTTCTGTAGGAGAGGTGCTCCAGCCCTCTAGATTTTCTTCATGAACCTCCTCTGGACCCACTCCAACATCTCGATGTCCTCCTTGTGTTGGGGGCCCCTGATGGCTATGCTTTGCATAGTGTCATGCCTTTCATTTGTTGAAGTCTTCTTCAGAGCTCATTTCATATAGCTTAATAATCAATTCCCATAATATGTATTTGGCATTTGTGAGGAAGGCATTTTCATGTTCCTAAGATACTTGTTTGTATCAGTATAGGTTGTTTGGATTTCCAAAACACATTTGAAGGCTCTCCCTTTAAAATTTCTAAGGAAAATTGATTAAGGAGCTAAAAAAGAAAAATATAATATAGAGTTAAAAATAAAAATAATAAAAATAGAAGTAATGATGAGGAAAGTCAGAGTAATTTTCAAGCATTCACAGTGGAAAAAGTCAGTATCACTAGTACTTGTGCTGTTTAACATACTTAAATGATCTGTAAAAGAATGATCAGTAAGGTAACAAAGTTAGCTGAAAATAATAAACTATTCAGAGTAATGAAGGTAAGTAATATCTATGAGAAATATCTGAGAGGTGAGTGGGTATTAATATTGATGATGAAATTGATGATGAAATTGAATGGTGATAGGTGTGAAATAATACACGTTTTGAAAAAGCAGTACTAACTTCCATAGGACCAAGTAGTCCTAACTTTCTTGAACTTCCTTGACTATTTCCTCTAGCCAATATCTTGGAATACTCATGTCTTGGGATGACATGGGGCGTCTTTGAGATTGTCTATGAAGGTATCAGTTTTCAGTAATGATAGTATTTTTGAATAAGAATCAGGAAAGGGTCAAGAATGATTACTTATGTAATTGCTCCAATGTAAGTAATATCTAAATAGTCTAGGATTTCTCTGTATAGAAAGAAAACTTGCTAAGGTGATATGACAGATTTATAAAAACATGAACAGCATGGAGAAGATAAGTAGGGATTGATTGCAAGTTCATATTTCTGTAGAAACAGCAAGTGTCATAGTCAAAGAAGTCTAAAGAAAATGACTGTCAAAATGATTTGCATTTAAGTTGTGGAACTTATTGTAACAGGATGAATGGGTACTCAAATTTTTGCAGGCTTCAAATAGCATTTGGACCTCTTCTCAGCAGGCAAATCAAATCAGGCTATGGGAAATTAATCTTTGTCTTAAGTCTCTGAGCTGCAATTTATAGGAGCTTTGGATAATATTCTGGGTAGTTACTGTTTGTGTTTGCCTTGTTCCAGACATGTTCTGTCAGTCACTGTTGGAAACAAAACATCGGATGGAATGGGCCTTTGGTTTGACCCATGCAGAATTTTTTGAAAATTTTGTTCTTTTCAGAGGGATGTGGCTATCACTGAGATTTTAAAATTTTTTGTTGTCTTTTTACCAGCATCTTTCATTATGCTCACAACTTAGCTCATGTTATTCTGTATTTAGTCTCTTCAAAAAGAAATAAAAACCTCAAAAACAAAAGCTGCCACTTTTTTTTTCTCTTTTAATCTATGTGCAGCTATAGTCCTTACCTACTGATAGAGAACAAAGAGAAACTGAGGCAGGACATGTTTGGACAGATCTTCTTTGTTTATTTTTTGTTTTATCTCCTTGGTTGTTGAGTCTCTGTCAAGAATTGCAAAAGTGTTTAAGAACTGCTTCACTTCTGTAAAACCAGATGTCTCATTTTTTTTCAGATCTTCTCTGTCCATTGAACACCATCTCCTCAGTTTCAGCAAAGCTGTGACCTGTTGGAGCAGATGCTTATCAGCTTCTGTGTGCTCCATAACAAATGCACTGCTTTCTTAATTAAAAAAAATCTGGGGACATTTTCCTTTTCCTTATTGCAGAAACCTTGAACTGACTCCCTTAGGTGATACCAAAATTCCAGTTTGTTATATTGTACTCAAGCTGCAATATGCAATACAACTATCTACCTGTGGTCTAGAAAGATGGATGGCATTTTGTTTCAGGAAAACCAGTAAACAGCAATAATGCTGATATTACTAACCAAATCTGAGTGAATTATGTAAGATTAAAAATATGCTTGTTTTACCATTCTCATGAGAATTCTGCTGGGATTTTTCATACCTATGATTCATTCTCTACCTAGCAATAGGAAATCCTGAAGTTTTCTTTTTCTTCTAAGACTTGTTACGTTGAGAGTGTAGAAGCTGTGCTGTTTATGTCACATAGAGTTTAAACTTTATAGCATAAGAAGTCTTTCAAATTGTGGAACTGCTCTTGTAGTAGAACAAGATAGACAAGCGATAAATGTATTGAATCATCCATTCTCAATGTCTTCCACAGGGTTTTCACATTGCATTGAACTCCATAAGAAGAAACTTGTGGTTTACTTACAGAAATGGTGCAGAAAATAACCACCTCAAACATAGCTCTGCCATTTACCCATCGCGAGACCAGGCTGTGAAAAGGAAATGGATGTGAAGATACAGAGCTAAGAACACTTAAATGATTAAATTCACCTTCCAACCCTTCAGAGTACATAAACCTTCCCCTGAAATGGTCTTTCAGGAATGCCAAAACCTACTGTTACTTAGTGTAGAAATTCAAAACCTTTCTTTGAGCAATAAAAAAAATATTTCTGGTGAGAATTCAAAAGAGGGAGCTGGCACTGGCTTTAAAAGTCTTTTCTTTATTCTGAGATCATCTTGGTCCTAGGAATATGGTATTTGGCTAGTAAAGATATTTAAATAAACATTTAAATCTATCTTTCTCTCCGTAAATACTGTTGCTTATGTCTTTCTATATACATTATTTCAATATCCTGTCGCATCCTGTATTTTCCTAAAATCTACGTGTGTTCTTACATTCTATAAGAATGTAATTTGCATACTTTGTTTTTTTACTGCACACCTGTATTTTAGATTTTTTGAAGAATGAGTTTGAGAAGAGCATTTGTTTTCTTCTCTAACATTCATGGATAAATGCAGTGGAATTGCCAGGTTGCGGCCTGAACCAATGATTGAGCACCAGGTGAGAAGGTGTGACTAACCCAGGGAGCTCAGGTGCAAGCAGTGCACCTGTGTGACCGGAAGGGGTGGCCTCTCGATCCATCCCTCCTCCCCCTCATTGAAGGGTGAGCAGCTGAGGGAGCTGCATTGCTCTGGATAGAGGTTGCATTTCTCTTGAGCTGTCACTGGTTGTTGGAGTGGGTGAGCTAATTTTCCTTCTTTGTTGTCTTGTCTTGTTCCGTAGCACTTGTATCTCAGTAGAAGGCACTGTCATTGCTTTCTTTGCACAATAATTTAGTAAAATCTGTTCTGTATTTTGTAGTGATGCAGATTGCTTCTTTATTTTCTGTAGATGGGTGATATTATATGTTATGAAATTGTTTTTCTATAAGTGTCCTTTCCATAGTACATGGCACTACACATAATGTGGTGGATTTATTGTGTGGCATTCTAAGAAAGCTAATAGTAAAAACTCTTGAGATTTACTGTTACTGGAAGACTTTATTCTGTTTCACTTCTTTTGATTTCATTGTTCTACACTTATGCTTGAACATTTTTCCTTCCATGTTTAAAAGCTCCTGATTGAGTTTTGTCAAAATCAAGTAGCTAATGTATTCCTTTAAAAAAAAAATCTTTTCTGTGGATTTCTATTTTTTATTTATTTAGATGAATCAAGGGGGCCAGAAAAACTTGCATGTTGATGTAATATGTGCTACTTCTTTAGTGATTCTGGATATGTCTAAGCAGGATGTAACACTAATAATGGTGTGTGTGTACTTTTATTGTGGGTAGCTTGCCTGTAGTATCTTCTTAATGTTTTATGGGCATTAGCTATATCTGGATTAATCTTTGTCTAGTAATGAATTGAGAGCTGTATTTTTTTTAGCTGGTGTGCTGTAGACACTTACTCTAAATCCTCATTCAGTGTATTTACATCTTAGAATTCAACCTATGACACTGATTACTGCATAGTGGAAGAACAGACAGTTTCTGGATAATTGGGCTGAAATATTGGGAGGTCACAGAAATTAGACTGAGGGTGCACTCATCCCATTAAGTTTGCAGATGACACCAAGTTGGGAGGGAGTGTTGATCTGCCAGAGGGTAGAAAGGCACTACAGAGGGACCTGGATAGACTGGACTGATGGGCCAAGGTAAACCGTATGAGTTTCAACAGGGCCAAGTGTCGGGTCCTGCACTTTGGTCACAACAATCCCAGGCAACCCTACAGGCTTGGGGAGGAGTGGCTGGAAAGCTGCCTGACAGAAAGGGACCTTAGTGTGCTGATGGACAGTTGGCTGAATATGAGCCAGCAGTGTGCCCAGGTGGCCAAGAAGGCCAGTGGCATCCTGGTTTGGATCAGGAATGGTGTGGTGAGCAGGACTAGGGAAGTCATCCTGCCCCTGTACTCAGCATAGGTGAGGCCTCACCTTGAGTACTGTGTTCAGTTTTGGGCTCCTCAGTACAGAAAGGACATTGAGGTGCTGGAGCAGGTCCAAAGAAGGGCAACAAGGCTTGCGAAGGGCTTGGAGAATATGCCCTACAAGGAGAGACTAAAGGAACTGGGGCTGTTTAGTCTGGGGTGGAGGAGACTGAGGGGAGACCTCATTGCTCTCTTCAAATACTTGAAAGGTGATTGCAGTGAGAGTGGGGCTGGTCTCTTCTCAGTGGTGACAGGTCAAGGGGAAATGGCCTCAAGTTGCGCCAGGGGAGGTTTAGTTTGGATATCAGGAAAAGCTTCTTTACAGAAAGGGTGGTTAAGCCCTGGAACAGGCTCCCCAGGGAGGTGGTTGAGTCACCATCCCTGAATGTGTTTAAAAACCGTTTGGATGTGGTGCTCAGGGACATGATTTAGCAGTAGGTTGTTAGAGCAGTATGGTTAGGTTGTGGTTGGACTTGATGATCTTGAAGGTCTTTTCCAACCTGAGCATTTCTATGATTTCTAAACTTCCTACGACATGTGGTTAGGATTGTTAAAAGATGATGTTAACAATACAGATGTTGATAAAGAAAAATGCTTATCCTGGCTTCTAAACTTGAAAAATGCATTAATTTCAAAAGAGCTTAACATGCTTAGCTTCCAAAAGAGCATGTGTAGCACAGGACTTATGATGTTAAAAGCAAGTTTTTAGGTTTTTTTTGTAGTTAACTTTGTTTCCACTTTAGATCATCACAGGTTAGTCCTGTAGGAAAAGCAAAAGAGGATTGAAATGAAGTTCTGTGTGTTATAACAGTTTTGAGAAACCAAAGAGGTGAATATAACTGTTCTGGGAAATAAGAAAAATAAACTTGTTAAAAAAATATGTATTACAAGAGGCATTTTTAGAGGCTCTAATCGCAAGTGAAAAAACTTGCAGATGTATAGAATAGCTGTTAATAGCTATCTTACTGTGTACAGAACTATACTTAACAGACAATCTGTTATTCTCTTTGAAGAGGGAATGTTTATGCAGTTTTTAAAGAAGAGATGAATTATTCTAAGGTGTACACTAATCCAGGAGTCAGCCTCAAGTATAATTTTCAGTTCTGTATGAATAATCCGGACAATTCCACAGTTTTCCCGTGGTGACTTCTAGACAATTATTTTCCTGTTTTCAAGTAACTTCCAATGTTCATGTTTGCTGTTGTTAACTGCTGCTTTCGAAAGTTGTAAACCCATTCCTCATTTTTGGCAATTCTGGTCTTCAGAGTTTGCATTCCACAAATGCTGGTAGACAATTTAAATATTTCCTTAAGGATTTCTTCTTTCTAACTGATTTCTTTTAGTCTTCAATAAATAATATATTTGACACCTTAAGTAACAAGGTGGCAGATAAATTTCATTACTCTAGTTTTCTTACTGTTTAAATTTTTTTAGCTCTGTTATATAAAGCCTCAAAAAATCAAAAATTGCATTCTTCTTTTATCTTTGTTTTAAATGACTTTGCTAGCTCTTCTTTGTTTATATCACCATGTTATTATGTATTCTACACTTTCTTCACTCTCATTTTCTCGCCATAGTAAGTGTAGGGTTTGGATTAAAGCTCTTCTTAGATGTTGTTTCTTTCACTTCAGCATTATCCTTTCAGGCCAATAATGGACAAACTTAAATCAGTAAGATTTATAATTGGCTTTTAGTGTGAGATCAACTCCAGAGTCCATCAAAATTTCAAAGTAGTTGATAACGTACAAACAAGTTTTTGAGTTTAAAATTCATATGACTATTGAACTTAAGAATTGTTTGACTTTCGAATAAGAAATTAATTAGTCTAAGTACAACTAATTCTGTTGTAGTTCAGAATTTCTCCTACAGTGACCTGTAGTCATGTGTAGTACAGTGACCCCCTCAGTTCATGTGAGGTGGGAAACTAATCTTCTGATACTGCATATTGATGCTCCTAATGTATGTGGAAGCTTTCCGAAAGAATCGGAAGATCTAAGAGACAAATCTGCTAAATACAGTTCTCAAAGGAAGTCTTCACCTCCAATCCGGATAGTACTTACTGTCATTTGCTACACGTCTATCACCTAAATAAGGAAGAGAGGGAAAAACTGTGCTGTTGCCTTAACTTGATTTCTTGCAGCAGCCTGTAGAGGAAATGAGCAGTTAAGACTAACTGCTTTGCACAGACTGTGGCTTCACAAAGAAATTACCAGAAATCAGTTCCACTGAGATAGTCATTGTTGCTAAGGAAGTCAACAAGGCTGTGATGCAACTTATCACACTTGCTCAAGATCTTTTGCTGAGCATGGCATGTAATTGATGCATAATTCAAAGGTTATAACTAGAGTCCAAATGGTATAATTAATTATATGTTTTGCAGCAGTTGCTTTTACATTTGACCAGCTGTTGATCAATCCCTTTCTCTCTTGATTGGATGTGAGTTCTGATTTTACAACTGTATGACTGGAAACTTCCTTAAAATATTAGTAACACAATTCTTTTTTCTTTCCACGAATTGTCTTTGGAATTTTTGGTAAAGCAAGAGCAACAGAAATGTTTATTTCATTCCTTCTTACCCTTCTTTCCTCAGCTTCCTAAACCCTTTTTATTCTTCTCTCTGTCTGACATTTACACATCTTATTTGCTTTCTTTCTTTAAATATTCAACTTCTTTTCGCTTGCTCTGAATAATCTCTTTTATTCTCTTTTGATTTCTCTAGATTTTCTATTTAATTTGCTGTTCTCTTCTGGTTAATATCCTTCAAAATACACACAAGATTGCTTTCAGTTTAACAGGATTTTTTTAGTGACAAAACTGTTTTGATTGTATAATTCTTGAAATGCAATCCAGATTTATGGTCGTGATTGTACTAAAAATGGAAGATCTTCATCTCAGAATAAAAGCAGCTGAAAATAGCTTGTTGTTACCAGAAACGGAGATAAAATCAAATTGAGAACTGAACTGTCTACAAAAATATGTAGGCAAACCATTTATTTCAGAAAAATTAGCAAAGAGAATAGAAGGAGAATATACTCTTAGAAATTTCCATGTAATTGTAAAATGGTTGACTAGCAAGTCTGTCTTGTAGGTTGCTGTTAGAGGTACATACAGGAGAAGTGCTTTCCTGGAGTATTTATAGAAAAGGTAGTGTTTTCAATTAGCAAATTTACTAAAGCTTGATTCACATCCAGAAAAGCAACATTGTCTGTAGCCTTTCTGTGTGAGTGGGATCAGTCTGTTAAGCTCCTGGTCAGCCTGAGGAGCCTTTCTTATGTAACTTTAGGCATAATCAGTTAACTGTTGATTTTTCTTTCACTTCAGTGAGGTTTTTCGTAAATGTGTAACTGTTTTTGTCTCTTTTAGATGCTCTAGATGATTGTATGAACACTTAATCTGGCTTGAACTAAATGTCGTTTATGGCAAGTATACAATAGTACTGCATCTAGTACCCAAATGGTAGTGAGCTGATAAATGAGGGCCCTATAAACACTCTGACAAGTGCCACCTCCTCAGCATGTTCTCTGGTCCATACAAAAGGTAAAAGTAGGTCTTTGTTTTGGCTACTGAGCCAGGCTGTGTACTGCTGGCTTGGTCTCAAGGCTAGGAAATGCTCACCATTGCTGCTGTTATGGGCAATAAAGGCTCACTGGCAAATGGCAAAATACTGGTGTGGATCATATTCTTATATAACAGCTTTGAGAACCAAAGCCTACAATTCATCCTAGCAAAACAGCACTTCCTCCTGCTAAATTACACTTTTAGCATTTTTATTTGGTGTACTTTAGGCACAGAATAAATTTCTGGAACATCTTTCCACCTGTTTATGTATGAAGTGTGTTCACAAGAAGAAAAAATGTTGTTGGAAAGTTTTCCAGGCTTCTGAGCAGAAGCAGAAAAGTACTACAAAGAACAGACAAAATGGAGTTTACTTACGCACTGGGAACTTTAGAAGCCTGACCTTCGTTATTCTGTTGCCTCTTAACTTTTATAGCTAATATATTTTTTCTAATTGAGTCAGTCTTCATCCATACAATAAAAATGCATGATATTTTTTGATGCATGACAACTTTGAAGCTAAATCTCTTAGCTTATAAGTGTGATATCCTATTTTTTTCCCCCAATGTTAAAAACAGTACTGGTTTCTTTATAGATGAATCAAGCCGGGCTAATATTGATTTGTTTGTTTGTAGCTGTGGAAGACCTTGAAACAGCAAATAACATTGCTCATGAAAGTCTTAGCTCTTAACAGGACCGTGGAGCTTTAGCATGGACTATTTCATGCTCAGAAGGTTACAATGTCTATGAAAGACTGGTTTCATAATGACAATAAAACTGAGGTTTTGAGAGCTTTCCATTGTGCCGAAGGACTTAAGGGAGCATTCAGAATAGTACCTTTGAGAGGACAGAATCAAGCTGAAATGTTTTCAGGGCTGTGTGAAGTGAATCACAGTTGCCGAATGTAAGCTGATCTAATTGTATCTTAATACTTGAATTTGTTTTTAAAAAAGTAATAGAAATGTTTCCTCATATTTTGTTCCAGGTCAGTTGAAGACTCTGAAGGGCACACTTGATATAAAAAGTACATTGCAAATAACATTTCAGTACAATTTTAAAGAGTACATGAATATTCTAAGAATTTTATAATTCAGTTTCAAAATCTCAAGGATCCAGAACAGTATTCAACTTTCTGATACTGTAATTTTTTCTAAGGAACACAAATTTTATAGTATTTGCAGTTTACAGATTTAGCATAATCTCTATTAACATTCATGATTCCATTATTGGTGTTGAAGGGGTTTCACCTTCAGATTATGAGACTGAGAAGAAAATCCTATTTTTAAACAGTCTAAACTACCATAATACTTTCACTTAACTGTAATTTCCTGCAGAGTCCAAGTTAGCTAAATGTGGATTAAAAATTCCTTTGGGCTTTATGCTTTACGGGCATCAAAACATAAAGGAAGAGTAGCTCAGGACAGTGCAGTAGTGAGCTGTAGTCTAACATGACTAAAATTCTACTTAAATGATAACATTTCTCAATATTTTTCCTTTTAGGATGTAATAGTGAAAGCATTTAGTAGTTCTGCAGTGGATGATTTAAATGGTTTCTTGCCATGAATCAGTAAATAAACCAGCTCAGACATCTTTAGTTTAATCTCTAGATCTGGACTCATGCTTGAAATTCTGTGTCTTGTTTTCTACATGGGATAGTATTGCATAATTCTTTAGTCAGTGCATGGTATGATCATAAACTATATTCAGCTTTATCTGATTTTATTTATCAGAATATAGAAAACAGCAGAAGCTGTTATGATCCACTACATGCCACCATGATGCTTCCTATTAAACTTTTCATATTTTCTTCTTCAAATCCAGAAAATCTTCAAAGGAAATGATATGCACCCAAAACGCTGACTACAAAAAAGAAAAATAAAAGCCTCTTTCTTTTTAAGTTTCTTGGCATATTCACTATGAGTAGATGAAGAAATTATTCCTTCTGCTTAATCTGCTGATTAAGCAGGACTAACAATCCTATAAGCTAAAGCAAGTATTCTGACTGCAGAATATAGCTGAATGTGTTTATATCAGTGTATAAGTTCAGGGCCAATGATTAGCCATTTTTCCACTGATCTACTCAAATTCAATCTCTTAAGATCTCTACAACAGAGATAAATGGTGTAACAATAATACCTTGTGTAAAAGATGAGAGGACTTCAGTGATATGTTGCGGTTCAAACTTTGAATGTGTTCTTTTATCTTTTGATGACTTATTATGCCATAAAATGTGATGTAAGGGGAGGGGTGGAAGAGACAATTTTAGCAGTGGACTCTTTGTATTGAGTTTACATAACAAGGCTTTGGTGGCAGTGTGTACTTCATGGGCAAAGCACAGCAGCTGCCCTGTGTCAGAATCTGAGGGGGAGGAATGAGAAACAAACTGTCCTGCATCCACCTAGTCAGTGCAGAAAGAAGGCAGGAAGTACTCCAGGCCTAGAGCAGAAGTTCCCTGCAGCCTGTAGAGGAGCCCATGGTGCAGCCACAGATATGGCCTGAAGAAAGCCTTGGATAATGGAGAGCCCTCACAGCAACAGCCCCTGGGCTGGAGCTATAGCCCATGGAGAGGGGCCCATGGTGAGGCAGAATGGCTGGGGGAGCTGCTGCCTGTGGGGACCTCTGTTCCTATGCTGGAATTGTTCCTGAAGGATGGTCCTGTGGTACAGACCCATGTTGGAGCAGTGCTTGGAGAGCTGTAGTCAATGGGAAGCCCACAGAAGATGTGTTTAAGAAGGATGGCATTATGAGAGGGATCACATGTGGAGCAGGGGCAGAGAGTGACTATGAAGGAATGGCAGAGATGAAGTGTTGTGACCTGATCACAACCCCCATTCCCTCTTCCCTGCACCACTGGGGGAAAGAAAGAAGAAGAGGCTGGAAAAGAGGAGAAGGTGTTTTTAGCTTACTCTTAATTTCTTACTGCTCTAGTCTGTTAGCAAAAGGTAATAAATTACATTAATCTCCCTACGCTGACCGTTTTGCGCATAATGGTAACTGGGGAGTGATGTTCTCATTCTTATCTCAATACTTGAGCCCTTTTTTTTGTCTTGTTTTCTGTTCCTTGTCCTTTGAGGAAAGGGAGTGAAAGAGCAGTGGAGTTTAGCTGCCCATCAGGGTGAAACCACAGCACTGTGAGGGAGAAGAGAGAAAGTACATAACTTTTCCTGCTTTAGATCTATATATCGAATTTGGGCTATTCTGATTAAATATGAACGTTTTTAGTGAGAATACGCTGTCACTGTCAGGTGGAGTTTTTAGTCTAACAGGTTCTGAAGATGCTTTTTGCCACTTTCACGATATGCAGACTGGCTGTATGAATAAGAATTTGGGAAGAAAGAATTTTAAAAGCCTTTTACAACCCAAATATAGTACTTGAAAAAAAAATTTGGACTCTTCCTTCCACGACTTAAGTTGTATTTCTTAAAATATAAATCAAAGGGCTAGTAGAGGGAAGGTACCACAGAGTGATTGAGGATGGAAGTGACTACTTGGGATCATCTACTCAAATCTCCCTGCTTCAAGCACCTTGCCTAAGATTGCATCTAGGCAGGTTTTGACTATCTACGGAGAAGGAGGCTTCACATCCTCTCTGGGCAGCTTTTTCCAGTGCTCAATATGTGATAGTCTGATGTATAACAGTAACAAAGATTTGAAGTGCTTTAAGCAATTTACCAGATGTTTAACTCTAGATTTTTTCATGCTGATAGCTGTAATTATTTGTAGAAAAAAATATCTAAACAATGAAAACTATTTGAAGCAATTTTAATGGTAAGATTTGGAAATTACAGTTTGAAAATGTATTTCAGTATTAGACAAGGCCAGTTCTATCCAAAACCACTGTGTAAGGTTATAAAACTAAAGAGTTATATTTAAAAAGGTGAGATTAATCAAAATATTTTTATATGAAAACAAATTATACCCTTTCATATGTCTACATTCTCTGTTTATTTTTAATCACTGTTCAACTTAATGTTTAGTGCTCAGCCCATATCTATAATTTATATATATATATGACTATTTGACTAAATTTTGGTATAAAAATCCTAGAATATTAATCACCCTGCAATTTGCTGTCTTTGGCTTTGATGCTCTGCAAACAATGGTGACAACATCCACCAAGTCCAGCCTGATGTCTTACAGAAATACTGCCATCAGAAATATTACAACTATAGCAGCCTTCCAAAGAACGATTTCTACAAAGATCTGCTGCATAGTTGGAAATGGAAGTAGAAGATGGACTATCTAATTCCAAAGTGTTTTTTTTATTTCTAGTTGGAATTATTTTACTTTTTTTACCATGTTAATATTACATAATGTTGCAAGATGTATAGTAAAAAGAGGGTGAACTAAGAATTGTCTAAGCAATTTAAATTCAAAATACTGCAGGATTTTTGTCAAGCACTCTGTTAAAATGCTTGTGCTGAACACTCACGTTTTGTCTAGTAATATAGTAAAAAAAAAAAAAACCCTCCACACAAAAACTTCTGAAAATATGATTTTTTATTAACAGACAAAATTGCTGAAGTTTCTCTGCTAAGGTAAATATCCTGCTTTGAATTTCCTTTCAGTGTTTTTTTCCTGTTAGTAGCCTTAAGCTATCCTAGCTAAATTTCTTTAAACATTAACTACAACTGAAGAAGATTGCTTATCATTTACCAGAGTTAATAATAATTGTTGTTTGCAACTGTGATGATTATAGCATGTATAATACTGAATAAGAAATTTGTCCTCTGGTGGCAATTTAGAGAGAATTTAGTATCTGCAGATATTTTAGGATTACAAATGAGCTTTCTTCTTACTCAAGGCCATAGACTTTAGAGCTATTTCACCTAGGCTGGATTCTCACTGTTTTAATACTGTGTAGCTACCTACTTGCTAGATGATTCTTAACAGTGTTTTTTTGCCTTCTTTTTTTTTTGATTGTTTGGATGATTGGTTGGTTGGTTGTTGGCTGGTTGTTTTTTGCTAAGTGAGAAGAAAATTAGTCAAGCTGTTTTTGAGTTATAGGTCATTACCGTAAAGATGAAACGACTCTGTAAACATACTAATTGGCACAGTAAATATTCTATATAGATTGCAAGGTTTCACAGGGCTCCTAAATGACCTTCTGTAGAAGGGCAACAGGAATTACATAATCATAGAATTGCAGAGGTTGGAAGGGACCTCAAGAGATGATCAAGCCCAACCCCCCTGCTAAAGCAGGTGCTCTACAATAGGTAGAGGGAATAGCTCTGAAGTTCAAGCTTCAGTTGAAAGATGAAGAGAAATGATGTGACAAGTACGTTGTACTTCTGTATCTTCAAGAAGAGCAGAAGATGCTGTTATAAAAGCACATGGTTTTCTGCAAACCATAGTAATTGAAGTACTGCGTACTGTGTTCAATTTTGGGCGCCTCACTACAAGAAAGATGCTGAGGCCATGGAGCATGTCCAGAGAAGGGCACAAAAGCTGATGAGGGGTCTGGAGAGCAAGTGTTATGAGGAGTGGCAGAGGGAACTGGGATCATTTAATCTGGAGAAGAGGAGCCTCGGGAGACTTTACTGCTCTCTACAACTACCTGAAGGGAGATTGTGGTGAGGTGGGAGTTTGCCTCTTCTCCTGTTTAACTAGTGATAGGACAAGAGGGAATGGCCTCTCTGAGGAAGACGTAGGCTATGGGATATGCCAGATTACATTCCAAAAAATATCCACCTAATCAGTGTATGGTTTGGGATCCTGAGTTAGTTGAGCCCCATTTTCAAATTTTAGCCCCCTCTATCCTACCTGTATATAATCTGGGGTGCACCTGATTTCATGGGATTTATTGCACATAGGTGTGCAGCATAGCAACTTTGCAGTCGTCCATGGTTATAAAAGGAGCAGGCTTATTATATGAAAGCTGTCTTCAGGATGTTCCAGGGGTAAATTAATACAATAACGAGTAAAAAACTGGAATTATGTGAAGGAAGATAGACAGAGGCTTCTAGAGAATTTGAAGAGGTAAAAATATAAGAGAGAAAACTGGACTGATTTTTGAGCCAAAGAGACAAGTTTTGCACTCATGAGCTAAAGGAAGGAGATTCTTATGTTGTTAATATGAAAATAAAAATAGATTTATAAGGTGCATTGGGAAATTATACAGAAGTAGGAAGAAAAAAAGAAAAGCAGTGTATCTCTTATTGTGATAATTTTTTCTTTTTCTAACACCACAACTTTCAGATCCATGAATCAGACATTAAAAAGCTGAAATAGCAAGATATAAGATATTGTCAGAAATTAACATGTTTCTTGAAGAAATTACCAAAAATATTTTGGAAGCATTCTGTCCATCTCTGAAGTCGTGCTGTAAGGTTTCATAAAAAGAGCAATATTTGTCTGTGGATTTCTGAGACTTTAAGATGTCAACTACTACCTACACATGTGCAAAGGATTATTCAGCTAACATCAATCTTGTGAAGTGTTTCAGTTCAGTCTCTATATGCCTTCCAGATTTTTTTTAACTTTCTTTTATTAATTTTTATTGTTGTCTGTTTTGCTTGATGTTATCCATCTCCGTTTTATGCTGCTGTGATCCCTACTTGAATTTTCAGTGTCTTTAATCCTGGTGTATTTGTCCTTGCTCTGCTTTACAATATTAGTTTTTCACAAGTTGTTCTGCAGCAGTAAAAAGACAAGTGTGAGAGAATGCCTTATGGATTGAAGTTTAAGATAGCTTTTAACTGAAAAGCAAGACTGGAAAAAAATTTAGGGCTTAATTGTATCATTAAAGTTTACTATGAGTTGTGGAATTGTGACTCTCTGCAAATGGCTTTGAAGATATTGTTTTCATTAATCATGAAACAGTCTTTAAAAGAATGAATTTATTAAGGGTCTATTTGATAACTTTATAGATCTCATGCCATGTAAAAATTCAGTTTTCCTTAGCTGTCAACAAACTAAAGTGCTGAGGGCGCTTCATCTATCCCACAGATACTTGAGAGAGAATAAAAAAAAGAGGAAAACACGAATCTTTGAAATACCTTAGAATCTCAGTATGAGAACTGATGTGAAACTTCTGTCTGGAAATTAGAAGGCTAGATGGTTGTACAAATCCCAGCAGAAAATCTACATCTGTCCCTTTTTTGTATTACTGGTTCTATTTGAAGAAGGATTTATTTAATCAGCATAGCATATCATTTAGTGTCATTGCTATTGGACTGTCGCCTGTTGCTCTCTTAGTACCATGTTCTCTTTTATTGGTAGAAAGCAGTGGAGATATTCATTTCTCTAACTGGATGTAGGATGACTGAATTTAAGTTGTTTTATAGAGAGGGGTTATGAAGAACAGCAGATAATATAGCTGAGTAAAATTTATCAGTAGAAGTTCTTGATATCAAACTCTCAAATCTACTTTATGAATCAATTATATCATAATCATAACGTAATATCAATTACGTTATGAACTTACCTGTCATATCTTTCCCTTCTACCTTATACAGAGGTTACCTAGAAAAAGCTTTAGCAAGATAATGGAAATAAACAAGTTCACTTCATGGAAGAATGCTTCACACTTCTCCTTACTTCTTAAAGCCGCAGGAAAAAATAGGCTTTTGAATACAGAGTCTATTGAAATTTGAACTTGTGAAAATAACTAATTTCCCTGTCTTAAAATATCTGTAATCCAGTGCTTCAGAACAGGATGTGAAGATGTACAAAAATATCAGGAAAAAGGAACATGAGAATTGTGAGCATGATTGTAGATTTTGTTTAAATCTGTATGTCAAATGACTGAACATAGTCTGTAGATATTTTGTGTTTATTCTGGTTTATACTTACATTATATAGAAATTATATATATGCAGTGTATGCATTGAATATATGTGTATCACACCTGTATATATACTAATATAAAGTTTTACACACTTATTGGAAATCTACAACATCCTTTTATAAACTGTGCTTGGGTGTTAATATTATTACCCACAGAACTTGGCATATTTCTTTCATACAGACTTTGATGTTGTCTGAAGAACAGATAAACATGTGCTTATTATTTTGCAATTCACTACAACACACAATCATCTGGTACAGTCCCTTCTTGAGAAAACATAAGAAGTGGTGCTGCACTTATGAGTGATATATTACGGGGATATACATGGGGGATACATTTCTTTTAGATGTTCTTATGTTAGTGTTTTAGTTTGAATCTGCATTTTTGAAGGTATCTCCTAATTGTCTCTGATTAACTTGTTTTGGTTCACATCACAGAACAGTGTTTTGGAGCAGGATTTGAATTTGTAAATGAAATAAAACCTAAAATGCAAACCAGGAATATACTAAATGAGTTCAAGTTATAATGGGACAAGACTAGAGCTGACTTAAAATTATCCATTCCTCTCTGAAAGTTATATTAATGTAATTCTGTCCTCAATACAAGCTGATTTGTTTTTACGTATCTGCTTCTACTGGTACATACTACTTGCTAGTGTAGATATAAATTTAGCCTTTGAAAATTGCTTTTGCAATAGTGCTTCATGGGGATGGCAAATATCTATGGACCTTATAAAAAATATTCATGCCAATTATTTTTCAAGAAGGATATACTGGTTTTGGTTTTCTCCCAAAACTTAAATTATGTGTAATGAGTATGACACACACTGCTGATCTCTCATTAAAAAAATCTTTTCAACAAAGGTGACAATGTCACATAATAAGGTCCCAACACACAAAATTTTATTGGTTTTAAAGTTAAGGGATTTTTTTTAGAGTTTATTAAGATTTTAAAATTAGCAATATGCTGAAGAATTGTAAGGATAAATTTAGCAGAAATAGAAGACTAAAATATGTATAGATTAAATACACTATTTTTTAAATCAATGGCTGTGTTGTCCTTTGATCCATAATCTGTAAGTCACCAGCGTTATATGAGAATATTGAAATTCTCTCCCAGAATCAAGATCTTCTGTACATTTAATTGCATTACATGTCCCCAAACAGTTCCAAGGAACATTTGGAGAGCTCAATGGCCTGAGTTTTAGAAGTGACTGCTCACTATGAGCCAACCGTATGTAATGTACTTTATATAACATGAGTAAATTATATCACATATATGTGAATTGCCTAGTTTATTTGCACAAATAAGTCTTGAATGTAAAATTTGTTAGTACAAAGCTAACTTTAAATGATTTGGTAAAATTACAACTCTTCCATTTAGTAGCAAACAAAATAGTCCTTTTAATGATGCAAGTTTTAACCTGCAAGTAGAGCCAAAGCTTTCAAATTACCTTTGTACTTATTTTAACTATTCTCATGTAGTGACAACAAAAGAAATCAGTTCTGAATGTGTTGTGGTAATCTGAGTAAACAGAATGAGGATGCAATTACAAAATTAAAAGCAAATATATTATTTCCGTGAAATTAGTTAAAATGGAATATGCAAATAAAAAGCTCATCTGAAGATGTAATTAATAAACAAAGGAGTTCCAATAATCAAGTTAGTACAGGAGCTATTGTAAGAAAACTGATATGTCTGGATTAGGAAAGGTGATAATTATTTTTATCTGTAATTAAAAGATTTGAGGAGGTATTCATGCAGGTCAAAGACTTCAAACTGTTCAGCCAGCTTGATCAAAAAAAATCTACCTTAGCTTGCATTCATACCAAAGGAAGCACACTGAGGTGTGAGTAATAGATCCATTTATTCTTTCAGAGGTGTCAAGATCACTTTATTTCTTTGCAGCATATTCATCTATATTTTCATCCACTTTCACTCTGCTTTTTTTCCTACAGTTACTGAGTCTTCAGTTTTTTTTTTTTAATTCAGTTTGCAGAGTAGCAGATGTTCTTCTGAAAAATTTAATATGACCCTTTAAATCTTTTTATGCCTAATTTTTTTACCTTCATTTCTATAGTTATTACAGTTGACACTTTGCATCTGTTTTGTTTACAAGGAAATCTTGCACCTCCACTTAGTGAGGCCACCATAACATACTTAAAAATATAAATGAAATTTCTACATCAGATTGACTTTACTTCAAAAATAGTGTATTTTATTTACATGTTAATAATTTGTTTGTTCAGTAGGCTATAATTACTTCAGTTTTCATAAAAGTTTGAACTTTGTACCTGACATTTCCCCCACTCTATTTCCATGATGTATATTTTGTGTGCAGAACAAGAGTCTAAGGTGTTATCAGTCAGTGTAGAATCACATTCTCCAAAACCTGTTAGCAAACTTATTATTAACCAAAAAAACAAACCAAAACAACAACAAAAAAAACCACGTAAAAGTATCAAGGAAGTGAGTTTGTACACATGTTGCATAATCAAATGTTCATAGCTTCTTTAGGTTGTAATTTTACCTGTTGTACTTACTGTCATCTGATATACAACCAATTCCTTATTCACTTAATACTCCACTCACTGAATCTATATCCCTCTAATTTAGAGATAAGGATGGTGTGAGACCATGAAGGTGTGAAGGGCCTGTAGGAAGTCCAGGCAGATGACATCAGTTGCTCTTTGTCCACTGATGTCATTACTATCATAGAAGACCTTCAGATTCGTCAGGCATGATTTGTCCTTGTTGGAGCTGTTCTGGCTGTCTTGGATCACATTCTTGTCCTGCATGTGCCTTAACATAGCTTTCAGGAGGATCTGTTCCATGATCTTCCCAGGCACAGACATGAGGTTCACTGATCCGTAGTTCAACATGTCCTCCTTTCTACTCTTAAAAAATGGAAGGAATGTTTCCCTTTTCCTGGTTGCCAGGGACCTCATCTGATAGCTGTGATTTTTTGAACGTGTTGTGGCTTCGTAACTACATCAGCTAGTTCCTTCAGGACACTGGTTTGAATGTCATCAGGGTCTGCAGATTTAGTCTCATCAGGTTGTCTCAGACTTCTTCTTTGCTCACAGTGGGGGGATTTTGCTCCCTCAGTCCCTGCGTAGAAGTTCAGGGATGTGAGACACGGGAAACATAACTGTCATTGAAGAATTAGGCAAATAAACTGTTGATTTGTCTGTTGTTGCCAGGTCTCCCATCTCATTTATCAGAGATGGTACAGGAGGGGGAACAATTGTTCATGAGGGTGGATAGCAACAGGACAAGGGGGAATGGTTTTAAACGGAGACGGGAGGTGTAGGTTAGATATTAGGAGGAATTTTTTCACACAGAGGGTGGTGATGCACTAGAACAGCTTGCCCAGGGGGGTTGTGGATGCCCTGTCCCTGGAGGCATTCAAGGCCAGGCTGGATGTGGCTCTCGGCAGCCTGGTCTAGTGGTTGACGACCGTGCACTCAGCAGGGGGGTTGAAACTCGATGATCTTTGAGGTCCTTTTCAACCCAGGCCATTCTATGATTCTATGATCTTTATCTTCTGTCTAATGTACCTATAGAAAGAGGCATGAACATTAAAATTGTTTTTTTTCTACTTTAAGTCTTCAAAATCTGTACTTTTTTAATACTTTGTGCACAGAAATTATTGTCACAATAATTTCTAGATGTTTTACAAAACTGATTAGTGCCTTCATTAATTTTCAAGTCGTTGAAATTTAAAACTGGTCCTTCTTGAATATATAGAGAACAGTAATTTCAGGAATAGAATATGAATGCAGACATTCCAAGATATATCAGATATTTTTTCCAGAGGATCTTAAACAGGCATTAAAATCACTTAGCATTGTTTGGAGATACCTTAACACCTCCAATGGCAAAGTAATTACACAAGAATTAGTAGATTTTGTTTAGGAAAAGCTCTAGAGGAATTGAAATGACATGCCTTAGACTTAAACTAAATTGCCCTTGCCTTAGTTCTTTTAAATAAATACCCTTAAGAGTGTCATATAATTTGTATCAATTTGCTGTAAAATTTATATTTGCTGTGTAAAATTGAAATGTCTTGAGGAACAGAAATCTGATAGCAAAAAAATGCTAGAAAATACTGAGTCAAATAGTTGTGAATTTTTAGCTATAGTGGGAGTTATCTCTAAGTATTTAGTATTTGATATTCAAGACAATTCATAGAATCAGAGTCATCTGAGTTGGAAGGGACCTTTAAATATCATCTAGCCCAACTGCCCTGCAATGAACAGGGACACCTGTAGGTAGATCAGGTTGCTCAGAGCTCTGCCCAACCTGAACTTGAATACCTCCAGGGGTGGGACATCCACCTCCTCTCTGGGCATTAATTCACCTTTGCAATAACAAAGCAGAAAGATTTAAATCCAAGACTATTTTAATCACAGTTAGCAGATTCTTTATAAATGTCTATCCTGCATATTTGATTCTTCAAATATGATTATTTTGTTGACCTCCATGTTGTTAGCTTGAACAAGAGAGGCAGTATTCACTGTAAATATTCAATGGTTTTTATTGTAAAAGCAATTGTGGTATTACAAAATGCTAAAGCTAGAATGAATCTATAGGGTATATTTCTTCAGATGAGTTCTATGCATATAATTCTGTAGTGCTTAAGAGAAGGAAAATCAGGGTATTTGGGGTAATTTCTTAAGGGCCTTGGAAGTTTCTAATTCAATTATAGCATAGATCATTTCCCTATATCTTTTGCTTTCTGTATACTAACTATGCCCACAGTCAGTCTTTATTTTCAGTAAGAAGCAAACAAGAACTCCAAAACCCAAACACATGGAGAACCTTACAAGGACTAAAAGATCGAGGGAAAAATGAACGTGGCTCTCAGCTTTATTTTGCTACCCCAAACAGATACGTAGGGCTTCAGGCTAAGTGAGACTTGATTCTCAGAACTGCTACTTTTGTTACTTAGCAATTAACTTTATTTCTGTCCTTTGCTAAATATTGTTATTTCGATAATTTGTAGCATCTAGGATTAGTTCAAAAATACACCAGCAGCTGGTATTTCTTCCTCTAGCTGCGTGGCAATACCAATTTTAATGCTACAGAGAGGATTTTTCTGACAAAACATTTAACATTCTTAAAGGAACAGAATGCTCTCCCCCTTGCTTTGCATATACTTCTCTATTGCGCTATTTAGTGATCATGAAAACAATTGTCTCACATTATTCATCTTTAAACTGTATTGCTTTATGCGTTTTGACAACACTGGGATGGAAAGCCAGCATGTGAGTACCCTGCAACTATTTTGAGGTGACTGAAATGTTTCTGTTGTTTCATTGCTGGTAGAGTTTTGTGACCTGCCAGTATTCCTGGACTGAATATATAAAGTTTGAACTGTATTATCTTTCATCATTTGTCAGATTCATTGTTTGTAGTCTTTAACAGACTAAAATAAACAACTGGTGATGATTTTGAAGCAAGATTCCTTTGAGGGATTCCAGCTTTAGTGGTGTTCTGAGCACAGGCACTAGCCATCTTCTGTCATGGGGTATTAAATACTATGACAGAAGACGGATTTTGAGTTTGTTAGAGACAGTTCACAGCAATTTTTCATCCTTTCATTTTTTTTTTTCTTCATATAGTATTTCTGCCTTAAAACACTGAATGCAACTTTAGAAGTGTATTTAGCAGCACTCCTTTTGTGGCTTCCCTTGCAGCTCCATTAAAAATTATCACAGTCTTTTTCACTGCTGTTAAAGAATCTCACCAGAGTTCCACACCCTCCCTTTAATTCTAATACATCTTGTGACTTTAATCACTAATACCAGTATGAGCTTAATTCCCTTCATCTTTCAAGGTAGTCTAAAACAACTGAAGTTGCACAGGACAGATGGTTTTTTTTTTTCCTCTGATTTCTTTATAGTATCAACACCAAATTACTATCTCAAATATATGTCACCAATTCTTTGTCACAGGCTTTTCTGGTATTCAGACTTCATATAGCTTTACTACATGCCAGCTAGACTGGTCATGTTATGCTAATTTCTGCTATGTAACATTAAAAAAGTGAAGGATGACCTCACCCTGAAGGATGAAGTGCCTTCCCCTCTGTCTGGTCTCATAGATTCAGCTTTTTAAATAGAAAGTTCCTGTGGGATAGAGTTATCCGTTTACCTATTTACTTTGCACAAGTAGAGAAAAGGTTAAGAAGATGGAACAGGTTGCCCAGGGGGGTTGTGGATGCCCTGTCCCTGGAGGCATTCAAGGCCAGGCTGGATGTGGCTCTCGGCAGCCTGGTCTAGTGGTTGACGACCGTGCACTCAGCAGGGGGGTTGAAACTCGATGATCTTTGAGGTCCTTTTCAACCCAGGCCATTCTATGATTCTGTGATAAAATATCTTTAGATTATATGATAAGATATATTTAGCAGCTCTAGAAAGCGGTCACAGCTATGTGAAGACTCTAAATTGATGTTTTTATTACGCTGTGAGAAAATCTTAAATGCACAAACATCTGACTAGTTACTTTTTAATTTAAATTTTTATTTTTTTAATGAGCATTGTGAATGAGGACTGAATATGATGACTGAATTGGTACAATTATTATACATGCTGCCTTCTGTGGACACTGATGATCGTATTGTGTCTTCTTGTGACAAGGTACCTTGCCATAATTTCCAAGCATCTCTGAATTTACACAGCTTGTGAAAAATGTCTAACTCCAGTCATCTGCTTGTCATTCCATGTAACCACTGCCATTTTGAATTCATCAGTCATAATATTTAGCTCACTGGAGTATCACTCCTAATAACAAGTCTTATGTTAGCTATAAGTTGTATTTTTTATGAATTTATTTTCCTGCTAAGGAGTTTCTGTTTACAAAGAAACTCTAGATACTGTTGTAGCTCATGTGAGTGTTGATGTAGTCAGACGTTCCTCTACAGAAATCCATGTCATATGCTGTTAGAAGTACAAATAGGTAAGTTACTCTGAAAATAATTTCTTCTTTTTATCTCCATGGAAACTACAACAGATACAAAGAGAAGAATAACACTGTTTGAAAGGGCAAAATCTCATCTACAAAGCCCTATTTTTCAACTTAGTAACCACTATGAGCTATATTTTTGCCAGTGACGAAAAAGAGCCTGCATGTTGTGCTCATTAAATAAATAAATAAATAAATAAATAAAATCTGTATTGCTGTCTGTAACATGGTTTATCTTCCGTGTTGCTGTTGCTACTGCTGAAATGCACCACCCACCGCCTCACTGTGCTCATATCCACAGTTTGGTCTCTAGAAATGTTCAGCAAGCATCGATGAATGTCAATAGGGGTCATTTTTTCTGCATAGTCATTCAATGACATACCTTTTCTTCATACACAATTCCACATCAGACACCATTCTATCAGACTGCCCCTCTGCTGCCATCTGTCTCATGGCAACAAAATGTAATGGAATGTTTTTGGGAAGGTTCAGCCTCTACTGCCATAGCACCACTACCTGCCTCTGATATCACAGGACAACATAGTAAAATAGGAAGCATTATTTTCAGAGCAGTCCTTGTATTTGAAAAGATAGATTAGTGGGCCTTATCCGCAAATGGCATAAATCAGCATTAACTTTTTCAAGGGAATTGTTTTAGTGGTCTTCCTGAGTTTTAAATAACTGTGGTTCTTATTCATTTTATAGTAAGCCTGGTGCTTCATGTTAGTGCCCTGATTTCTCTGGGTGAATGGCTGAGACGGATGAACAGTTTGCATCAGTACAGCAAGATGTAGCATCAGTGTTGCTCAAGCACACTCATTTTTCATTAACAATCAAATACGAGTCATGGTAAAAGACTGCAAGGCTGTCTCTTACAAACAAGTGAAGTAAGATGCTAACATAACTCTTTTCTGAGCTGAGCAGTAGTCAGAACTTAAATCTCAATCCATAATGATCATCCCCTTTTATTAATAGGTAACCAGTGAGCCCTTCTTTACAGCTACATTATTGACCGTGACTTTCATTTGGAATTCCCAACCTACAGGGGCAGTGGCAGGCTTAATTAGTAGCAGCCATCTTTCATAACACTTTCATAACACATATTTCAGTATAATGGGCGTGTTCTGCATCGCACATTTGCAAAACATTGCTTCTACTGTATCATCTCTCAAATTTATGTTGTCTGTACTGAATTCTCTCTACAAGATGATAGTCAGAAGTGGTTTTGCAAAGCACAATGGGAAGTACCTGGACTGACAGCTGTGAAGGGGTAGCTCCTGCTCCACCATTCTGATAGCTTAAAAATTGTTTAGTGCTGTTAAAAAACTGTTCCTACTAGCCATACAGGAACACTTGGAAAATCATAAAACAGAGAAAGCTAAAGGCAAGCAAAGGAAAACAAAACTCAAAGTATATATTTTGCTAGATGCATAGCAATCTAGTACATATAGCATTTGATGTCAATCTCCGTGTGCCGTGTTCACCATTGAGCTGCTGTTCAGTTGTAGGTATATTTCCAAGTTAGACAGTTTATCTTCAGACAATTATCTATAATGTATATGGATAATTTTGTAAGAATTTTAATTCTGTGTAGAACCTGTGATTCAAACATTTTCTTAATAGCTTTGTATCATTAATGTAAATTGAAAGGAAAACCATTGGTGAGGCACAGAAATGTAAAGCCTGACTGCCTTTTTTAGAGCATTCCTTTGAGCTGTTTTTAGTGTGAAAAATTTTAGAAGTAACTTTTTATAAAATCGGCTGTTAAACTATTTTGAACAGCCAGAAGGAAGTAGTTAGAATTTAAATGCTATTTCTACTCCTTGGATAATTATAATTTCAAAATATCTTCTGTAAAATTGAAAGAATGTTTTTTGAACTGTGGGGGTTAATTTCAGATCTGGTCAGCTTCATTTCAGATTATTCAGGAATGTAATCAAAATAATAATGGTTTTCTCAGAGCCCACTGTTTTGTATGTATGTAACTAGGACTGTTTTTCCCCACGTGCATAACTTTTATTTACTTTACATTTCATCCATCAAGTAGGTCAATCTTATAGGGCCTTTTTAAAATTCTTCATTGAAAACATTTACCTCTACTACCTCGTATAACTATTACCTCACTTTTCACTCATTTCTCTATACTCTGTATAATCTACTGAACAATACATTCCTTAGCACAATGAAATGTCAAAGGCTTTGCTTCAGAAAAGGACAGATATTCCTACCGTCTTTTTCTTGCTTCATAGTGTTAAGTTTATACTAGGATCTTCCCTTCCACCCAGTGACTCTTTAGTTTCCCTAGGAGTCTCTGAAGCATTTGGAATACCTTAGAACCATTATCTGGATCTTCCATTGTCTGTTTGATAAAAGCTTCCTTGTCAAAAAACACCTGAACAGTGGATTCAAAAATAGTCAATTTTAGATGTGTCTATTTTAGGAGATTTATACATTACTCACAATTAATAACATTTTTGGAAAAGTTAGAATATTTTGTATTATTTTTGTCAGTAATTCAGACTATATTGTAGCAATTCTAATCACAGAGGTGTTGGTGAAGAATGATGAGCGTGACAAAGGAGATTAATATATCAAAAAAGGAAATAATTTGCATTTATATATATAGTTAAGAAAAGCTTGAAAAATACAGAAAGAAGATTAAGGAAAAAAATAACAGGAAGAGTAGGCAAGGAAAAATATCTCGGAAGTTTTTATATGGGAAGTATTTTCAAGCTCTGCTTTTCTCTGACTGTATCAAAAGAAACATAGTACAAAGCAGCCACGATTTTTAACAATAATAAATATTAATTCTATCGCTTTATTTCTGCTGAAATGATAATTGGGCAATAGCTCTATTTCAGTTTATCTGGGTTTTGTTTTGTTTTAATTTCTTTGCTTTACTTTATTCAGTAGTTCTTTTTTATTGTGCTTGTTTTTCTTTACTCATGAGGTATTTTTGTTTTGTTTTGTTTTTAGTAACAATTCTGTTTTCAATAACAATACTGTTATTATTTTTTTTTCTGAATGATAAAAACTTTCCTAACTATATGTTGCATAAAGTGTAACATTTGATTAGTCAAGGCACAGTGACTGGACATTCAAAGAAAAAGAAAGGCCTTTTCAGGAAAATTGCTTGTACCACCCCAGTAACACATTAATGACACCTCTAATGCAACAGAATTGCATGGTATTCCTTTTCAGTTCTGAAAAGTTTTCATATTACATAAAAATAATGTAACATGTGAATGTCATTTTGAATTGGTTTTCCAATGTTTGTATTCTTGACATCATAACACTTTTTTTTTTTTTTTTCCCTGTGGAACCTTTCATTTAGGTGCCATTTTTCATTCCAATACTTACTTTTTATTTTAGAAACCAAAAGAAACCAAAACCAACCAAACAAAAAAGCATGTAAATATGTAGCTGATGGAAGGAGCTGTTAAAATTTGTTCTGCTATAAGCTGAGAGCTTTGACTTGATGAAAACAAGTAAATTATACCCAGTAATTTTAATAGCTTTATTTGAACTGCCCATTTATTATTGATACTGCTGCTACAAAGTAAAAGACCTGTCTAAAACAATGTCTTTTACAGCACTGTATTTTTTTTTTTGACAAGATGGTTGTAAGGCTTGTTGAAAATATTGTTTTTCTTTCTTTCTAGTGGTCAGCTTTCAGTTAAAGGAAGCATAAATTGATTAATATAAATTTAATGAAATTAAAATGTTAGTGGAAGTGATATCTAGTCTGATGTAATTAAGAAAAATGGCAATTATGTTCTAGTGTTTATGAGGTATTGCACAATTTTGTCTTCTGTAAGAAATAATCATGAAACCACTTACCTGAAATAGTGCAATAATGCACAGTATGCGTTTAATTAGACATAAAGGATCAACTTCATTTGAAAACCTTCCTCTTTGGTTCATTGAGAAGGATTTTGCATTTTTACTGCTCTGTCTGTAGGCTATAAATGTTTGTGGTTTGTAATTCTCTGGAGATTTGCTTTAAATTTTTTAAAGACCTTTCTAGTGTTTCAATTTATTTTAATGACAATGGAGCACAGACAGTCCTTTAGGAAGTGTTTGTTTCAGAGCATTTTAAAAGAGGTGGCACTTTTTACTAGAGTCCTCTTGTTGCTGTTAGTCATATGCTATTGTTAAGTCCTCCCAAACTATTTAGTATGCATATGTAGCTTATTTTATTTTATTTAGTTTAATTTTGAAGCAGTAATGTAAGGAAAAGTGTCGTTTCTTAATTTTGAGTTTGAAATCAATTTCAGTGTCATCTGTAACCTGAAAGTAGATTTGGCTAATCAAACCTTAATGTTAATAAAAGGCTGTATGATTCAGAAATTGGATTAGAGGTGTGTGTAGAGGGAGCTAAGATCATGCATATTTATGGAGCTAAATTTGAGCAAATGAATAAAGAAGATAAATGGTTTTTGATCTTTGATCTTCCAGCTAGGCTTTGTCTCATATGCACTCTTAGGTGCCATGCAGGTGTCATTACTGAGATGAGTAAATTGAGTCACCTCAGATGAGAACACTGTAAATAGGTCACTAGCACATAAGAACATGTGTTTGACTTCTGACGGGTTGAGATTCTTTGGATGAATGTGAAGAAAATATATCTATCTCAAGAGAAGTTGGAATCATATCAGCTACACGGTTACTCAGATATGAGAACATATTTTCACCCAGAAAATTATTTTCTTTCTTCTATAACCTTCATTATTTTAATACACAAAGTGAAATTCCTTTTCAGTGAAATATAAAAATGTTTCTAATGAACTGTGGTTTATGTCTGAATATGAACATAATATTTAATGTAGGTGGAAAACTGTAACTTTCTGTTTTTAACTTACCAGTTGATAAACAGCTGGTATAGAACAAATATGCGAGTGCTGTGCTCTACAGGCATCATGTCATGGTTGCTATCGAGACACAATAAACTTCTTAATACCTTATTTTTAGTAGTTAAGCCACACATTGGAAATTGTTTTTTGGGGAGTCAATAACCCAGTGTCTGAGAACTGGTTAAGTGAACAAAACAGAAAGGCAAACTGCTTGAATGAGAAACTTCCTTGCATGAAAGCCATAATTTCATGAAAGCATGAAAGTCTTTCCTCTCAAATTTCATAATGCCATGCATCCTCATTTTCCTAAATGAAATATTTTTAATGTTTTCCAATGCACTCAGTGAATTTCAAGTCTGACTATTAATGTGAGAAATATTTTTTAAATCTTTGTAATAATTACTGACTTGGATGAGAGAAATGCAAAAGATTAGTCTTTGGTAGCTGGAAGAGAGTTGTACAAGCATTGTATCATACCAATCTGTATTGGTTTCAGCTGCAACAGAACTGATTTTCTTTGTAATGTCTGATAAGATGCTCTATTTTGCCTTTGGGAAAAAAAAACACAGTGTTGAAAACACATCAATGTTTTACTTGTTACTAAGCAGTGCTGTGCAGAAGTTTCAACTTCTTGTGCTGTCCTGCCAGCAAAGGAGCTGAGGGGCACAAATATCTGTGATGGGACAGAACCAGGACAGCTTGCCTAAATTGGCCAACAGGATACTCCTTATGCTATGATATCATGTGAAAAAAGTATAAAACAGTGGGAGCTGGCCAGGGGTCAGCTGCTGCTCTGGGGCTGGCTGGGCATCAGTCACTGAGTGCTGAACCATTGCATTGTATATCACTAGTTTTGTAGATATGTATTATATTGTTTTCATTACTATTATTTTTTCTCTTTCTCTTCCTTTTCCATCTTAGTAAATAGTTTTATCTCAACAATTTCTTCCCCCCCCCATAGTTCTCTCCCCTTCCTACTGAGAGAGGGGATTGTGTGAATGGCTATGTGGTGCTGAGCTGCCTGCCAGGTTAAACCAGGTTAGAGTTTGTAAATAGCTTTCGTTAGCAGTATGTTCCCTGTCATCTTTATAATCATCCTTTTCGCATCATCTTTAAGTGACTGTTTTCTTTCAGCTGATGTTTTACCTACCTTCTCATTGTCACACAGGGCAGTGTCCTGCTCTGTCAGCTTTTGAAAAACACTTCTGACATTTCATATGGAAGATCTCTTGTCACTTAAACCAAACAGGAAGCTATCGTTCAATGGCTGTTGTCTCTATTTTGAAATTTGAATTGCTAGACAATAGACAATAGACAGACAAAGAGTAACGAGACAGTTCAGTATCTTCACTTGCTTTGCTATGTATCAGAACACAATTCTTTTTGTTAACAAGACACAACAGTGAAATTAGGAAAGCTTTATATTCTAACTACTTTTTATCCCTTTCCAAAGGAAAAGAGGAATGAAAATATGCAGTGAATTTGCTAAATTTTTATTATGAACATTTTATGGTAGAGCCCTGAAAACAATTACTGTCGCGTGAGTTAAAAGAAGTGCTCTCTGAATACTCCTGTAGGAGGGCAAGTTCATTGATGCATTGGGAAGCTTATATTCACATTTTCCGATCAGGACAATATAGACACTGAAATGAGCAGGCTTTCTTTTCTGCACTTCAATGCTTGTGATTCAACTCTAAGGAAACCAGTTGTAGCATTTGAATCAGTGGTGTGGTTTCCATAGGACTGAATGGCAGAGAGTAAAAAGTAACTGTAATTTTTTCTTTAAAATGGGATATTTCTGCAAATTTTTAGATAAATAAATAAAACTATAAGGGAAATTTGAAAAGGAATATGTTATCAAGTGATCTTAAGCAAGAACATAAAACGATTGGACTATATCAGAATCTTGAATGTCTTAAAGCTAAAAACTGCTGGACTAGTATGTTCTGGACTTTACGGAATAAAATAAAATCAATATTTCATGCCAGAATTCAATTGTGTGAGCACTGAATTTTCTCAATTTTGAAAGATAGTTCCTATATTATATAGTAAAATTATAAAGGAGAGCACACCTCTCTGTGAAACATTTGTTCCTCTCTGAAGAAATGATGCCAAATTCTAATCTGTTTTTGCTAAGAAAGTTAAATTATGTTTATATTAAAGTTTTATTATGGGACCAGGTCTCAGGATACTTACACTGTTGGCTGGACAGCTGTTGGGTTTCTAAATGGTCCTAGAATACTTCATCAAAAGCACATTTTCATTATTGTCTACTATGGTTAAATTGTTTTATTATCTTTCATTAATAGCTGTGAAACATCTATCCTCTTCCTATTCTGTTGCTACTCTTTTATTTAGGGAATTTTGGAAATCAAATTTGACAGTTATTATATCTGTAAAGATATACAGTCAATGTTGACATTGTCTGTGCCATAAGTGTTTTCATACAACACAAATTATAACAATAGAAAGAATGTCCCCAATATATTTTTGTTACTAGCGATGACAAAATTTGTAGACATCTTTACGTGTGCCTGAACTCTTCCAACAGCATGTCACTGTCAGATAATAGCTTACTGGGATTCTCAGAATTTAAAGAAAAATGAAGTAAGCAAATGAGCAGAGACAATGGCACTATTCTTTTATGAGACTTCTTTTTTTAAATCCATTTTTTCTTCTTTGAGTTCTTCATAAACATAGAGTAGGAATATTCCGCAATTATTCAGAAGGATGTTTTTATTTATTATTTGTTAGTGTTCTTTAGTGCATCAACTGTTAGGCCTTTATATGATGTTGGCTACTTCATTCCAAGGTTTGATCAAATTTCTTAAAGTGCTATAGATATTACTTAATATAAGACAAATATTTGGCTAGTGATAGATACTACCCATAAGAGTACTTCTATTTATATGTCTGAATCATTGATACTAGGAAAGAAAAGGGCAATAATATTTTTTACACATGGAAATTTTAGGTTGTTTGATATACAGTATATTAAAATAAAAAAAGTCCATACTAACTTCTGACAACACAAACATGTACTGTAAGAAAACTAAACATTCAATACAGTTATTAGAGCCTTCTCAACTACAGCCAAGATAACACGCTTCTGAAAAAAAATACCTCTCAGACATCTGTAGCAGAGCCTACTGTATTCTTTAAATATATTTATGAGGTTATAATCAGCTTCTAAACTTTCTGGTGCTAGCACTACATCAAGTAGTTTCTAGTCACTGATCTCTTGAATTTTGGACGCTGGTATTGATACGTGCAAAGAAAACTGCTTCAAAAAAGAGTGTTCACGAGCTGTTACACAAATAAGAATGGAAGTTATTTGTCTGGCAACTTTTAAGAGTTGTTTGAAACTAATTTTGTCTTCTGAAGCATGTTCTCTTTCTCACTGTGGAATTTTGTGATTTTACAGATAAGAGGAACCTGGGTATTGTATCCTTTCTCTAATGCAATGTATGAGGTATCTCAGGAAAAATACACATTCCGTGGGTTCTGCTAGCCAAAAACAGCTTTAATTCTGGCCATTCAGTAGCATAAGATGCATGCTGACAACATGTTGCAATGAATAATGATAAAGACAGAAATCTTAGATTTTTACTTCTTCAAATGAGAGAAGTGAAATATGCCATAGAAATGAAAGTAAAAGTGGTGTTTGTTATGGTACCATTATAGGAGTTCCCCAGTACACAATGACTCTCATTGCATTGGTCTTCACACTGCTGAAGAAATGGCTTTGAGCTTTGATAGCTTCCTGGAGATTTTTCTTTTTTTTACCAGGCAGAAACCATCACAATTCTGTTTTACTGTTTTACTTTTTTTTTTTTCTTTCACAGCTCTTAAAATGAAGATATTAAAATTAAGCCCAGTGATTCCATGAATGACTCATTTTCCTAGCCTGTCTGAAATGACCGCATCATGTATATTTTACTGTGCATTTGATTACTTAAAAGATGGATTGGGTGCAATCATGTGGTTCTGTGTTTTTGTGTTTTTGCTTTGAATGGTTTAATTTAGGACAGAGAAGGCCATAAAATAAGAGTTCCATTAAGCAGCCACGTTCAAGTTCTATTTCTTTTATGTAGTTAATAGTAGGAAAGAAAAAATTATATAAGATTTTTGTTCTTGCTTGCAAGAAAAGACAAAGAGAACAACCATGTTTAGAATATTTGACATTACCAAAGTCAAGATTATTAGTTGGTAAAGAATATTAGCATTTGCATGATAGTAATGTCCAAAGTAATAAATGATTTCAATGCTTCATTGTGTTCAACAGTGGGTGTACACATACCTGGAAACAGTCCCCAAGCCAAACAGCCAGAAGTCTGTGTAGTTAAAGTCAGAGAACAGAGAAGTAAAATGACTTATCTGTGGAAATATAGTAGAAAAGTAGCAAAATGAAGAGGAAAATGAAAGTCTGCAGAATTCTGGTTGAATCTATTATAGCCATTAGATCACCTTGAGGCATTACAGCTACTAAGAGATTCAAGGAATAATACTGATTTTCTACACAGATTGTCTCTAGTACAGTAGGAGATTACTGTGGCTGCACAACAAACCAATCATAGTAAACACAATGTGATATTATTTTAAAATAAAATAACCAGATTACATCTGTAATAGGAAAGCCATTAATTAATTACTGTTATTATTAAGCCTTTTAGTGTTATATTTCCTTAAAATGGCAGCATCGAGTTATTCATACAGGTAATAAGATTTCACGCTCGTGAAAAATGTACTATGAAACATGTCTCTCCTGTAAAATAGAAGATCAGGTTCAAACCATAAAAACAAGCGTCTTAATCAGTGTGGAAGATTAGAATGTATGCCAAGAAATATTCATTGACTTTTGTATTAAAATGGATTACTATAATTCAGCTCTTTTTTATATATGTTATTTATAGTGGAAGATATTTATATCCCCTGATTGTGAAATAATGACTTGGTGAGATCTACTGAAAATAACTAGCAAACAATAATGCATTATTTACAACAGAGAGGCAGCTATGTTGACATTTTAGCATAACAAAAACTTAATCTACAAAACAGATTTTAGTTTTCTCAAAGCTTAGCATGCAGTAAGATAATTCAGTACCAACTTTATACACAGATTTTGTTCTGTGTTGTTTTCCTTTCTTAGCTTAGCATGCTTATGTCTATAGAGTTTCTAGCCTAATTGACTGGTCTTCAAGTATTATTAGATGACCTAGGTAACTTTTGAAATGTTATTTGAGATTCTCAGCTCCTTATTTGTGATGAAAATATAAAGGAGAGCTATTATTAAAGACTTCATAAGAACTTCCCAACACAGCAATATGATAGCTGTGCAAGTCAAATTGAGACTCAAAGTTATAACAGTTTCTGACTCCTTAAACCATTACTGAGAAATGACATTTTGAATCTCTCTGGGAAGAACTGATCAACAGTTTTCTTAGGTGAATTGGCTTCTGTGTCACAAAAGCTGTGCAATTAGGTATATGTATTTTGAAATGCTGTGTTAGTGCACTTGAGATACATATAAAAACTTTAAAATAAATATCAGTACACGTGTGCATTCTCAGCTCTTCGGATTCCAATCCTTTGGACACCATTCTTGTGCCAGATATGGGAACCATATACATTATGATACTTATTTCATCAGCTTTCATTTAATATGAGATTATGAGAACTGTGACATAGCTTTTTTTCCTTCTTTTTCTACCTTATGACTGATTACTAGACAATCTTGGTGTTCAAATATATGTGACCATCATCCAGCAATGTAACTAAATCGCATTTGAAATCTGATAAGTAGTAACATTAATTAAACTACTCATCCAATCTGAGATTAAGAATATTACTTAATTATTTGGAAATTATCCTGGTTCTAACCTTGTGAAAATCAAGCAGTAGCACAAGCCCTACAGATTTATTGTATTTATTTCTCGGTAGACTGGATTCCCACACACCTAGAGATTTTTCTGTCTTCACTTTCTTCCTGTTTAATTCCTCACCATTCTGGAGATCATTTTTCTACTTCAGCAGGACTACTAACAGCACACATTATTTGGTGAAAATCCAAAATATTTTGGAGAATAGCTAGCTCAAGTGTTAAGCCTGCCAATCTCAAGTCTTTCATTTAGTTTGAGCTTTAAATTATTTGCCTGTTATCTGTACTTTGAGATTGTATTGTCTCTGGTTGATTGCTACAGCAATCTGAAATAATGCAGTGCAATGTTCTTCTAAGTAGCTTACAGTAAAAAAAAAAAATCAATGTACTGTAAAATCTAATTTTTTTTTCTCCTATCAAATCTAAGAATATGCTTCAGACTGCAGGCTGAAAAAATGCCACAGACTGTCAGTTGTGTGGCTTGTTTTCTGGCTGGGCTTGCAGTAATGTCTGTTTGTCATGGAAGACTGCCTTGCTGTCAAATTCTGTTGGATTACTATGTGAAAACAAAAGATTACTTTGTTCTCTTAAGAAGTATAGACAACTTTATATTTTTAATGATTGTTTTTATAGTGACAAAATAAGGTTATTTCAGCAGTAGAATTATTTCAAAACCTCATCCTTTAAGTTCACCAAGTCAGAGTTTTAATTATCGAAGTAATCAGAAGAGATCTCTGATGAAGAGCAAGTAAACATCCTAATTTACTGTATGGGTGAGAAGGCACATGACATTCTTAGAGATTTTCTGGTTAGGACTGTTTGAAAGATGAGCTATGCCACTGTAAAGAAGATGTTTAATGAATGTTTGATAGGAAAAGAAACTCAGTGGAAGAAGAAGATTTTACCAGGCAAAGCAACGTCAGACCTGCTTTTATCACAATAGTACATGCAATAGTAAAATAGAACAAATGGATAGTTTTCTCTTACATTGGCTTGAATCAGAATTGGCAGAGAAAACACAATTTTATTTGGGTCGGTTGCTGAAGAAAGGACTCAAGAGAAGAGGTGACTGAAACGTACATAGTGAAATTTTCTCCTAATTAAGAAAGTGGCTTTCTCTTCTGTGGAGTTATATCAAAAAAGTCTGAGAAAAAAAAAAAAAAACAAGAAAAATAAGCCACATTTTTTAAATGGAAAAAATATATTTGCATTTCAAAATTATTTTGCAATTGAGTGATATGTTTGCATCTTTAAAAAATTGAAAAGTCAAATTAAATGAAAATTAGATGGTCTTCTTTATAGAAAGAAGCTTGCTTCTACTGACATTCGTCATTCTCTGATTAATATTTTTCCAGATTTTTTTTAAAATTGATATTTTTCTACTTGTTTCATTAAAATATAAGCAAAATCAGAAAAAAATTAGTAATGGAAAAGCATGATTGAAGTCAGTTGTGGAAAGCAGTTATACAAATAAAAATGTATCTACAGGAGATGAGACAGCCATTTTACTGCTAAGGGACCGTACTTGAATTACTGATATATTCCTAATATATAACTAAGAGTTTAGCTATGAACTATAAAAAAAAATAAGGACAATTTTCACTTTTTCTAAGCCAAGTAGCTTATACATTTTTTGCTTTTCTTTTCCATTTTATTCAGCAAAGTGAATAAATACATATCTTATATTGCTCCAGAATATAATCACCTAATGGTATGTTTATAGTCACCTAATGGTATGTCTAAGTGCTCCTGACTATTATTGCTTAAAGAAGTTACGCCAAATGTTATATCATTATTGCACTGCTTAAATATAAAATCAGCATTTATATCTACATTTGCAGATGAACCGCACTTTTTCACAAACTCACAAAACAATAAGTTTATCTGTAACACACCACAGCACTTTCAAACCCTTGCTCTGTAGTTGGTAGTTGGACTGGTGTAAAACTAGTAATATATTTAAGCCATTTATATATATTATATATATAGTACATAATTAAAATACACGTATTTATTTACAATTATTTACATATTGTAATATTATTATGCATGCCTTTGTGCACCTTGTACAAATATACACATGTAGACAAGCATAAGGATACAGGAAGGCACATAAAAGTAATCAGGAAGAGTATTAGATCACTGCAGATAGTTTTTCATTTAATATGATCTCAACGTCACTTTTAGTAAATGTGCTACAGAACAACATCCAGGCCTTAAAGTTTGTCCTACTACAAGAATACACATGGCCATACTACTAAAGCATGTGTGAGAGAATCTTATCTGTTTTCAGCATGAAATACATGAAAATTAGGAGTTATCTAATACAGAAGTTGTAGGCCATCAATATCTTTGAGACTTGTTAAGAGAAGCTCTGTAAAATCATTTTGCTCTAAATAGCACAAACTAATCTAATTACATGAAAGAGAACAAACATTTCCAGAGCAGATACCTACACTTTCCACCTACACTGCAGCTGGTATAAATGATAATAATATAACAAACTTCCCCATATTTCAATTTCTTTGTACCATTATTGATGATATGGAGTTCACATAATTCAAAAGGAGATACCCTTCTCACTGCCCACTGTAACAGAGTGATTTTTTGTGAATTTGAAAGAACGAAACAGCCTTGTGGAACAAGTATTTGTAATCCCTCCCAATGCAAATATATCCATTTCCTGCCAGCACTGTGTAATACTTTCTAGCGAAGAAAAATATAATCTAAATAATAGAGCCTTTAGATTGTAACACTAAACATACCTCTGTGCAATTCAGTTGGGCATGATTTTTTTTCCCACTGCTCTTTCTCCTGTGTAGTTTTTTCTTTTCAAATTATATGCTATTAGTTTATCTTAAATGCAATAATGTGCAGTCAGAGCAGCGAAATAAAAAGGAGAGGACGTTATCTGAAAAGTACCTTTATCTGTAACTGTTAGGAAAAAGACATTTCTTGTTGCAGTCTGTATTTCCAGATGATTTCCTTTGTTTTGTAACAGGTAGGGATGGGAAAAAGGTTTTTAAAGTCATCTCATCCCTGTCATTTCAATTATTCCCTGTAGTAAAATTGGACTGGGTCAACTGATGTTGAGTAATGGCCAGAGTAATGGAAATTTCATTACTTCTTATTGAGAAACAGTTCCCAAAGTTTAATAGATTTCATTGTTGGAAAGTATTGACTTGGTCCTGAATTTTCAATTTCATAATTTTATCCAATTTCCTCCCTGATGTGCATATCTACTTGTAGAAACTTTATTTCCTTCCTTGCTATCCCTCAACAAACATTTTTAGACTGTTTTGATGACTTCTTATAGTACTTGCCTAGAACACACACATTTCATTATTTTATTTTTGTTCATCAGTCTGTCCTCACAATCTCTCAATTCAATGCCTTTCCCAGATATGTCAATAAATCATAAGAAATGAGTTATATTTAATTATGACTTTATCCATAATAAGACAAAAATATTATTTTCCTTCTCTGTGAGGCTAGGTAAATTCTTCCAAAACCACAGTGATGAATGGTTGCATATAGATGGATGTTTCTGCAATTTGAGCAGCAAAAAAGTCAACCAGCATTACTTTCAGATAAGTCAGTATCTAAAACTCTCTTGACATTAGTGCTGTTCCGTTTCTTGTATTGCAATTTTCTTTGTATGAGTTGGAGGGTATATTAAATTTGCAATTGTTTTGGTCTGCAAATTTCTGAATATATTTTAGGTTCTGTTTCAAATCCCTATTTCACTTTTCTCTGCGCTTGTTGCAATATTTCCCAATTTAAATGTCAGTTTCATTAATGTGTTTTCTGTACCCTCTAGCAGAATTGGAAAATGTCAAAATTAAATTTAACATGAATATTGGAAATATACCTAATTTTACTTTTCACAACTGAGTGCGTTGCCATTTATCATTAGCCTTTGTCAAGAGACCTTCAAGTCACTTTTCAGTACAGTTGCTCAATTTGAGTTGTCTTAATTATGAAATATGTATGCAAAAAGAGAGGATGTATGCTTGCATGGTGACCATTCTGATACCCATGAGTACACAACCAATAATTAATAAAACCAATTGTATTTACTATGCAGGTAACCTATTACTAAAGAAATCTGGGACAGTGAGGATGACCCTGATCTCCCCTTCAGACCATACTGCTATACAGATTCTCACTGCAAGTCCAAACTATGTTATAGAAGATTGAAAGTATTTTGCGGCTTATGCCAAATAGGAGTTTATTGAGTAGATATTCTGTGTGTTCCCTCAAACTCTCCATTGCATAGTTGTATGTGACAAAAGAGAATAAGGCTCAGCAGTTCAGGTATTGCTCCATATTTCTTTGGGTTTGCTAAATTAATTTATTCATATTCAGTGATACATTTTTATGTTAATATTGTCACTGACTTTATGGAAATCATGTAATTACGTGTGGAAATAGGTCATATAAAGTAAGCAGGCAAAGGTGTTGCTCTAGGCAAGTTAAGTAAGTAAAGTTTTAATTCAAATCTACATGTCATTTTCTTCTAAAAGGAATAATTCAGACAAGTTTCTGAAAGTTGAAGTGAAGGTACTGACTCTGATACTTCATCATTCTTACAGCCTGAAAAATTTCATAACAATAGCATTACTTTTCACAGACAAATACATTCAGCTAGATATTCCTCTGTATTCATGGCTTATATATGGCTTTATAACTATAAAATTATTTGTAATGGATTTTTAAAATGAAATCAATGGCCCAGAGGCAATTATATCAGTGCAGGTGGTATAAAAGCCACATATTTCATATATGCAATCTGTTTCTAAACAGCTCCCAAGATGCACAATGTAATGTGCATTACTCAGAGCTCCTGAGCAGAATCATCAAGTATTATGCAAAAGGCTTGAAGAGGTCTTTTTTTGAAACCAATTTTCTTCCTGAGAAAAGCAAATTTTGAGTTTAATTGAGAAGGCATGCCTTGTCATCTTCTTACACAAAGGGTTTCCATACCCAAAATGATAAGTGTCCATGAGTCAACATCCTGGAAAGAGCTGATGTCAAGAGTGGGCTGATTCGCAAGAGAAGGAAAACCAGATGCTGGGAATTATGGTGAGGCAGGCAGAGGCAGTGTCCTTTTAGGGCAGGAGGAGAGTCCCACAGTATCTGAACAAGAACATACAGTGCAGGTCTGGTGATGGTTGATGGGGTCTGTGGAGTTGTTCATGGCTCTCTCTCACACAGCTCCTACCTGGTCCTGCATCTCATGGTTGTTGGAGTTGGCCACCCGTTCAGTCAGGGGGAACAGGTGTTACACGCCTTGTTTCACCCTCAGGGAAATGACAGTTGAACACAAAGTAAATTGCATTATGTTTTTGTTGTCTGTTTGCTTGTCTGTTTTTGTTTTTTTTTAAACATAAACTACTGTTCTTTGTGCATATTCATATACTATCTCTCCATGTCTCATAAAACAAAAACCAGGGCCAGATTTTATGCTGAAACCGCATAGGTACGCAACTAACTACAGTAATCCTCTCTAATACATTATTTTAATGGAAACCAAGTTTCCAAATGGTGCTTGAATGACAGCCTAGAAGACTCAAGACCACCATTTAGCAGGAATACTATGAAGAAACCTGTGCAGATGTAAGAGACCAAAGCATAGGTCTCAAACTTAATGAGCTATCTTTTGGACGAAGTTTAATCCATACATTGTGCCACTATGACACATCGTTGCTAGGGAGGCTCAGGACTGCAAATAGAGGTTGTTGTTTGTGTAATGGTTGGAGAATTTATGACTAAGTAGCAGTTTCCAGCACTTGTCAACTGTAGCTAAATCTGAATATTAACCTCACCTCAATTCTCTCCTAGCAGTTGTTAAAAGAGACCAGCATTCGTGCTGGAAATTATTTTGGCTTTTGTCAACTTATTCCCTTAGAACTATGCCACAATACATTGTTCCTGAGGAAATACTGCACTCTCCTCATCAAGAAATGTCCATGTATTTGCTAAAGTGGGTGTATGCCTGAGAAATTAATGTTGACTTTTATATTCTAGCACTGTTACAATATTTCTGAATATCTTATTTCAGAAGATAAGGTAAGTCCCATCACTGGTGACATTTCTTACCTCAGAAGCATTTCCCAGCTCTGCTTTTGCTATCTAAGTAAAAATGAAAAACAACTGTAAGTTTTTTTTAAAAAAATGTCATTTTTTTTTCAATTTTTTGTCAATAATTGACAATTTTATTCGTCAATTAAAATACAAGCCCTCAAAGAGAAATCCTGAAGTTTATGTGACTTTTATTAACTTTATTCAAACTGTTATCCAGGAAGATCTTTAAGGATTGTAATAAAGAAATTAAATTGTATCTGGACTGTCATACTCATTGCAAACAGTGGAAATCTCATTGAATTCAGGCAAGTTAGATAAAGATTCTTTCTTAATTATTGTGCTCATTATTTTAGACTTTAATTGCATATTCATTAATTAGGAAGCTTCAGGCATCTGTAATGATGGCTTAAAACATGGACCATTAACAAATGTAACGGTGTGTTAAATTTTGCTTATTATGCAAATTATTTCAGAGGTTAGAAATGTTTATCTCTATCATAAAGTACATAGGAAACACGCTGTTCAACAGGACACAAAATTGAAAGGTTAGGTATTAGCTGTAAAACTTGATTTTTAATAATTCTGCTCTATATGTCTAGAGAAATAGTAGAGAAAGGGGAACTCATTTAGCATTTCCTCAAATGGTGACCACTCAAAAGACCACTAACTTAAAATGACTAATAATGGTTGGTATTAACTGATGATAACGATGTCTCTTTGCACAGTCTAGCTATCTACTCTTCATCTTTGGCAATAGTACATCTGACTGGGTCTTTTCTGCTTATTAATTAAAGATAAATGTAATATTAACTAGATGTCTCTTTATAGCTTGTTTCATGTAATTGTCCATCTGATTAGAGGAAGTAGTGCCTCATTTGAAATCAGCTTCTCAATAGCATCAAGGAAGACATGTCAGGAGTTTTTTTAAGGATAAAGGATATTTTTCACTAGCATTATTATTGCATCAAAAACTTCTTTTAAAAGTCAGTTCAGTTTAATGATTTGTAGTAATATTTTTAGAAAGTATATAGGCTTGATCATTTTGTAGCTCATCTGCTTCATAATCTATGAAATTTTAAAGCCATTGAGTCTAAATAAAAAGAGTAAGAATGGACTAAGCTAATGGCCTAAATACTTCTTTGCAATAAGAATTCCAACTGGAATAGGATGGGATGAATTGGATACTGCTTCTGTGTAGTCTTATAGACAGGACTGTCTTCAGGACTGAATCTCACGATGGTGCTTTGTCCTTCCAAATCATAACAAAACTCACAAACTGCTAGTATCTGAAAAACACAAAAAAGGCTTTGATTCTTAACACTGTCTAGAAAATAAATTGATTTTTCTTCATTAGTTTTTACTTAAGAGAGCTCTCAGGTGTGTTGTGAAGCACCAAACAAAAGGGAATGTGTATGAAAACAACTCCGCCACCATCAGCTTGGAGGTGTGAGTCTTGTTCCACTGGTCTCCTGTTTTACCTTGCAGCTCCCACAGCTTTCAGGTTTCAGTAAAATGTAGAGTCTCCCCTAGGCTCTCAGAAAAATCTCTCTCATTCCATTGCCTCAGAGGCTCTACTGAAAGCTCTCAGTCTCATGTCTGCTGGTGGCTCCCTCTTTGCTAGAGCTCTCCAAACCATCTTCCACACTACACTCCAGTTTCTTGGCACAGTCTGACTGGAAGATCTCTGCTCCAGTAGTCTTGGATAGGCACATGTGGTTCTGCTCCTTGACTGTGGAGTGCTATAGCCAGGACAAGGCAATCCAACAGCTTTTTCTCTTCCTTAGTCACACTCCTCTGAGTGGACTAGAGCAGACAGTAAAGAATAAACTCCAGGCAAGCCCTCCAAATTAGCTTAAGTTCCAAGAAGTACCAAATTTAATTCTGGTTTCATTTTAGTTAAACTTGTTAAAAAAAAGTTAAAAAGATTTGGATGTTTATAATATCTAGAGTTGTAAGGTATTACCCTAGCCCTTTCCAGTTCCTTAAGGATGACAAGAATTTTTTTTGCAACATGTACAAGGATATATTTGGAAAAAGATGGAAAAGCAATCTAAAAGTTCCAAGAAATCACTTTGCAGTATATTCTGTAGCTGCTATACAGTGTTGCATGGAGGAGGCGCATTAACTGAATAAGGATAGAGATGTGGGAAAATATCTTATGATACTTAACCAAGTTTTTGTTTTACTTTTATTTTATTTTATTTTATTTATTTTATTTTATTTTATTTTTACAAGGTTACATTCCTTTAAGTCTGGGTAGTGCAATGTTAAGTTTGCCTTTTCTCTTCCACCCTGACTGCCTGAAACCTTGGAGCATGATGGAAGTGCAATTTAGGCTGGGACTGGCATTATGATGATTGGAGAATGAAGATTTCTTGACCAGGACACCCAAAGGCTGAGACTCATACACAGGAAGACTTGCAGGTGGCAAGGAAAGGCAGACAAATGAGAAAGAAGTCTGTAGAAAAAAATAAAATAATATGTCTTGAAGGTACTGCTACGAGTTAGTGGATGCCTTAATACCACAGAAATGTTGATACAGTAAAAAAAAAAAAAAAAAACTGGAGGAAAAGGTTCTCTGCAGAGACATATTGGACTGAGAGGGATGATCCCCTTTTACTTCCTTTCTCAGCTTTCTCTGGTTTAGATGTTGCTCAAATAAAGTTTAGTGTACAACTTGAATGATTTTTTCAATTGTTTGCTCAGAGTAATCTAAAAGATCTCAAGGATCTGGTCCTGTCACATCAAAGATACATACCAATTAAGTCAGTGAGAACAGCTGTTTCCTGACTGTTAACGGCATTAGGTTACTGCAGGGAGATCCCTAGGATTCCCCCTGCAGAGGTCTGGGCCTGGCCATAGATACTCTTTTTTTTTTTTTTTTTTAATCCTCATTTAAGATCTAATTTAATAATGCTTGGCCTCCTAATCACTAAATTACTAAGAATTTAAAAATCATTATCTGCTACAAAATATATCTTAAAAAGTAAAAATAATTGCACCATTTGTGTCTGTTTTCTAAGCAGATCTGTTTGACAATGTTTTAGGGAAATACACTTTATTCCTATGGAACTAGCATTAGAGTTTCCTAAAGATCATGATTGTCTTTTCATCTCTGTGTCATTCTGTTCACATTTTGCTTCAGATGAAACAGATGTTAGCTTTACATGTTTGCGCTTTTGGAGGAAGGAACTATTTTGTGTCGCTTTCTGTTGTAATTCAGGAAAAGTCTTCTTCAGAGGTATGAAGCACCCACATTAGAATATTAGATACTGATATATGTGAGCAAATAGCATATTTAATGAGTTTCCTGACTTCCTTCAGTGCCCTTCTTAAGAGATTCTTTTCTCTCTGCTTTTTACTCTTGGTATTTCTGTATTTGAAAACAGCAGGAATTCTACAGATCATATTAAATTTTTTCTTGTTCTGCTTTGGTCATTTTGCGAATTTTGGCATGTGTCTACTTGGGAAGTACTGTTCATCTCCCTATACATATTTATAAACATATAATCAATCAGACATGTAATTATCATAATCACATAGTATCTTACTTGTTCAGCTATTCTGAATGAAGGTGTCTACAATATTTTGATTGCATGTTAGATGCAATGATCTCTTACCAACAGAGTACAGATGCTACAAAACATTTGAAAAAAAAACATAATGGATGGAAAGCTGAAGATTAATGCTATTTCCCTGAATGATGGACAATTGAAACTTAAAAATCTTTAAAAAAATTGAAAACTTCATACTTTTTAGTTTATTGTTTGTATCTCATGCTCCACCTTGTTAAAGCACATTGCTTAAGTGATCCAGACTTATATTTCTCCATTATCTTTCCATTGTTTCCTGAGCTTTCAATATTTAACTGAACTTTCAATCTTTATCTTTTCTTCTCATCACCCCTGAAACTGATTTTTCAGTGAAGTCACCAGATTTTCTATCTGTTGCCTCTGTTCTCATAGTGCATTATATGTAGTGGTTGAAGTGCCAGTGCACTATAGTACTGGTATAGAGGTGTTCAGTTACCCCCTTCCATTATTCTCAGCAGGGAGCACATGAGGTGGTCTATTCAACCTCTGTGTATTGCATATCTGTTCCAGATACACACTCTATTACTATGTAATGACATCCTCAGGTGCTCAGCTATAATCCTCTGCTGTTCATGGAATTATTCCATAAAACTGTGTTTCCCTGCAGTATGCTCTTTAACATATGAATACTGTGAAGTATCATCACATCAGGTGGCAGTCTGACATATGGTAACTGCAGTCAGCTCTGCATGTAATGTTCTCATTTCCACAGAGCTAATAAAGTTAATTATTCAAAATCACCAAGCATACCATTAGCACTGAGATGGCTGCCTGATTTTTCAGTCACTTACTTCATTTAACATCCTGCTGCATATACCCTTTCCAGGACTTCAGCTTCATAATGTTATACATCTGCTCCTTAGTTTCCTATGAAGAAAGTCTTTTTATAAACACTATCTACTAAAGCACTCTGACCAATTTAAATGTACACTTCATAGAATGATATATACCTTTAATAGCAAAACAACATGAAAATAACATTCAAATATTCCACATATGCCTTTATGTGAAGTTTATGCTCTCAAGTAATGTTATGGGGGATTTGCCTTTAAAACTGCCTACTTTTAAAATAAAGGCTATAAATATTGAAATTCTATAGGGATGCTCAAATCTTTGGAATGAAATTTATGAGGAATTATTACAACTCAGTTTGTTGTTGTCATTGTACTAAAATTCATAGAAAAAAAGTAGATAAATTTAGTTCTTCATGGCAGACAATATCTATGTCATTGTTTTTATACACACCTGATTCTGCTCCATCATGAGGATCTATTCATGATGAAATAATGCAAATAAGAAAATATCTAACAGAACATTATGAATTACTATTTATTAACTCATTCTACTTGAGCCATGAGATAATACTTCTGTATTATTTTCTTTTGAACCTGCTTAGGCAATGTAAAAGCTGCTCTATTTAATCCTTCAGTAAGAAAAACATGTAGTAGTGAGCACACTGTTTCTCTGTAGCATGCTACAGAACATTGCCTTGTAGCTGTCTTGCAACTCTCTTCTGTCTGCATGTTTGATACTTACAGGATATTGTTTTGATTGTCCCTTTGATTTAACGTGATAATTCTCCAGCTGCTTGCTAAAATTAGTTTTATATTTCCTACTCAGGAGTCAGGTATTTCCTAGTGGCCCTTAAGAAATGATAAGCTTGAATTTTGGTGTCTTCTGTTCTCCAAGCAAAGCCTTATAACGTCAGAAACTTTTGCCTTTGAGCGAAATGTGTTTTTTTCTGTTTTACCATTTTTATAAAACAAAGGTAATATGTGTAAGTAGAAATACTTAGTAAGGAGCTTTTATCTTCTTTATGGCTCCTATAAATTCAGTGAAATTTAGTGAATCACATTGCAGCTGCTGAATGTTCTGCTTATATTTTTAAGACAAGATGTAATTTGCTATTATAGAACTGTCTGTTATAATCCACTGGATTTAGTGCAATGTAGCCGTGTAAATGTAGTGACCTACCCATTAGGAAACTTATAATGATAACTTTTTTTTATGTCTCCTTGGCTATAAGAGCTTCAGAAGAAGAATTTTACTGGCAGCTCTTGAAACAGAAACACACATACCTGCAAGTTCTTCTTACCCTAATTAATGCTGTGAGACAAATTTAATTCTGGAGCTACAGCCTTTAGTCAATCTCACTCTTACTGTTGAGATTTCATGAGAGAGCGTAATTACCCTGCAGCAAACTACTGTAATTACCAGGAAGCACAGTACACAGTATTGGTAATTTCAGGAAAAAAAAAAAAAAAGAAAGAAATACCAGGATTAATTGTAGCAATAAATATTTTATGCTTTATGTCCTATTCAGACATACTTGTCAAGTATCTCTTAGGTTTTATTTGCAAATTTGCATAAAAAGGCAGTTTTGAAAATCCTACTCAACATTGTTTGGAGCTTCAGAAGTAAAGATGTACAAGTGGCAAGTGAGAGAAAAATCAGTATAAATCAGATATGATATGATAGTTCAAGGAATATCATATTCCTTGTGATTTGGGTACTTTGGGTTATGGCTTGAGGAAATAGTTTAATAGTTTAATAAACAAAGCTGTTAGTTTTTTCATATGATTTCTCTATCCTTCACACTACCAATATGAGGGAAGAAAAAAAAGTTTGAAATGAGTAAAATTGATAAGATATAGATTTGAATTGTGATCCTAACCCATGCTAAAAATCTAGAATCATAAAGTGTTTGGCTCTTGACCTTGATTTGGCTTTCTTTTCATTTAAAAACTATTTTCAATTTAATATCACTTTATAGGTCAAGACATAATGACAGATGTTAGTCTTTTGGACTCCACTTGAATTTGATACCAACAGTATTCAGTTAGCCTGAATTACTCTCCATTTTTTCATAAATACTTTGTTGTGGTTCAATTGAGTGCATTCACTACTCTGATAAAGACACCACAAGTAGTTGTGACATTTTTTGATAGTTCGGACTAAGAATTGCTGTGTCATCACTCCTCCTGAGTGTTCTTTTCTTTTGAACTGAGTGTTTATGCCTCTGAACTTCCATTTAGTAGTCTTTATTTATCTATTTGTTTGTTCATTTATTTATTTTTAACAATAACTCCTAGTCATTTTGGGGGACTCTTCTGACTGAAGGGGACTCTGATTTCTTCTTTGTTGTCTATTTTTCTACCTGCTTGTAGGAGTAAGTCCTGTTCCTAATTTTTGTGACCCTTTTTTTTTTTTGTTTACATGCTTGCCTCAGGGTACAACTAGGCAGTCAAGTATAAGTAGGAAAGCTTTTTTAACTCTGTCAACTATTTTAAAAAGATATCAGAAAGAAAATCCTGAAACCCCTAAAATTCAATCAATATGAGGAACAGTAAGTATTTAAAATATATATGAGGATGTATTTTGTCTTCCTATCCTGTATTCACATTTGCTAATGGATTCATAGTTTGGTACTTAGAAAAGTTCCTTTCAATTAATAGAGACTTCATTTCATTGGACAGGAAAAAAAATGTTTCATTCTACCTTCACCTGTATTCAAAGTCAGCTTTCATTTAGCACAGAGATGCTAGGAAGTTCTGTAGTGAGTGTTAGGTCTTTGCCCAGCAAGGAAGGCTTTGTGGTGAGTTCAACCTGGGCAACTGTTAAGCACCCACATAGATGCTCAGTCTTTCCCCTCTCTTGCAGGCTGGGAAGAAAAAGGTAAGAATATGTGAAAAACTGTAGATCAAAATGATAGTGGTTTAATAGTGAAAGCAAAAACTCTGCACACAGGTGAAGCAGAAATAATGAATTTAGTACTTCTTACAGGCAGATAGACATTTAGCCACTTCCTAGAAAGCAGGACCTCAGCACACTTTACCGGTTACTTGGGAAGACAAGCACCATAAGTAAAAACACACCCCCTTCCTCCTCCTTTCCCTGATCCTTTATGGCTGAGTACAAGGTCATACAATATGGAATGTCCCTTTGGCCAAGTCATGCTACCTTTCCTGCCTGTTTCCCACCCCGTTTTCACTCTCATCCCAGTGTACTCACAGAAGGAGTATAGGGACAGAATGAAAAAAGAAAAAGCCTTGGCACTATGCAAGCACTGTTCATCAAATTCTAGACACTGGTGTGTTATCACCACTGTTTTAGTAACAAATCCAAAACACACCACTGTACAGGCTGGCATGATGAAAGTCAGTGTCACCTCATTTGGTCACAGTATGGTACCCAGCCACTGCTGGCCTACCATGCTGGGACCATATTTCATCCTATCGGGTGTGTTGAGGCTTCAGTTCCTCCACCCAAAAGGGTCACTTTTTAAGATGAACACCACTTGTCCTTTGATTCCACGAACAATGCCATCAGCAAGGATTTATGCATCTCTAGATTTTACTCTGCTCTGCTGTCAGGATATGACTGGGGCACTTCCTCATGCTGTGGGTTATACAATCTCAGTATACCTTAGCTTTTGTTTGTACTATATTCTTGAAGGAGTATCTGAAATACGGAGGCCATTTCCTTTCAGATCATACCGATATCAAATACAAAGTATAAATGTATTGTGTGTGGCATCAGTTTTATTTTCTGAAGCACTTCTTAAGCAGGACTCTATAGATCTAGTCTTTTAAACAAAGCACAAAGATAGTTTGAAGTGTATTTAAGGAGGAACATACAGTATTAATGTTTTTGTTGGCTTTTTTGGGGGGGATAGTGGAATACAATGCATCTTTGGCTCAAGGGATTGGAGGAGGGAGAGAGATAGAAATGTGTGAAAATTTTCCTGTATATAAACAACAACATTATTGCCTTCTTGTAGGTTTTTTAAAGCCGCCAAATAAATTTTATGTTTTATCCCACTACTGAGTCCTCTGGAATATTATTTTTTTTAAAGTCTGAATCTTTTTTGATGTTATAGTATTATAACTGATAGTACTAGATTACTTTATCTTTGTAAGATTTTATTAAGCTTTATCCTGAGATTCATGTGTGCTAACAGTCAGCTACAAACCCCCAGAAATGACAAAAAGAAATGACTAGAAAGACTGTTGTTTTGAGTAACCTTTTAATTACCCTCTCACCCCCACTCCCAAAAAAGTGAATACCATCAATTCTGATAGAAATCTCACAAAATTTCCTTTCTCTCGATTTTCACCTTATTGAGACAATGGTAAGAGCAGAAAAGCACCACAACCTTTCTGAAACAGAGAAGTCCATTCTTGCTTGAGGTCAGGCACAGAGCACATGAACCTTCAGGCTAATGCTGCTCTGCAGTTACACAAAGCTGTGCTTTCCGTTTCTACTATTTGTTGCCCTGAATGTAGCTTCCATTTCTTTGCTTCAGATAAGCGATCAGTGCTTATGTAATGTCTTCAGTCCCTGTAGTAATGCTTTGTGCAATTTCAGCTTTCCTATAATATATAAAATGTGTCTTCCAAGATCTAGAAATGAAGTCAAGCTATTACAAATGGAAAGAAATCAAGAATCATAGAATCACAGAATCATAAAATCATAGAATCATCAGCTTGAGTTGGAAGAGACCTTAATGCTCATCTAGTTTCAACACTCATTGGCGTGGGCAGGGTTGCTTCTCATTGGACCAGGTTTCCTAGGAGTCCATACATCCTGGCCTTGAATACCTCCAGCGATGGGGCATCCACAGCTTTGCTGGGCAGCCTGTCCCAGTGTCTCACAACTCTCTTAGTAAAAAAATTCTTCATAACATCTAACCTAACTCTTCCCTCTTTTAGTTTAAAAACATTCTCCTTCTCCCATCACTGTCAGATTTCAGTCCAGAAGGTCGTGAATTCATTAGGATGAAGTCTGGAATGCAGACGATAGAATATAACATTTTGACATATCAACTATAGAATTGCTTTTTATTTTTTATACCTATTTTAATATTAACTGTGCCAACTATTAAAGCATATGCATTACTTACCATTTACCTGATTTCAGGCTGAATTGTTATCTGAAAAACAGGTGGCTCAAATACATTATAAGATAAAAGAAACTTCAGTCTCCCATCACAAAAAGTTAAATTTTTAAGAACGAGGGAATGAGCAGAATGATTGCTGATGTTTCACACTGCAAAAAATATCAACAAATGTGATACTATACTATTTTTTTGTTCATACACAGTCATAAAATTTGAATGAGGAATGACAAACTTCAATGACTTCTCCAGACAGGCAGAGCATTGTAACAGATTAAGAAATCATAGAATTAAAGAATTGTTTGAGTTAGAAGATGTCTTTGAATGTCATCTAGCCCAGCTGCCCTGCAATGAACAGGGACACCAATAGCTACATCAGATTGCTGAGCCTCATCCAGCCTGACCTTGAATGTCTCCAGGGACAGGGCATCCACCACATCCCTGGGCGACCTGTTACAGTGCCTCACCACACTTAGTGTAAAAAAATTCTTCCTTATATCCAATCTAAATCTCCCCTCTTTTATTTTGAAACGATTTCCCCTTGTCCTATCACAACAGGGTCTACTATAGAATCTGTCCCCTGCCTTCTTATCGCCCTCCTTTAGTTACTGAAAGACCTCTATTGGGTCTCCCCAGAGCCTTCTTTCCTCCAGCCCAAATATCCCCAGCTCTCTCAGCCTGTCCCTCTTAGGGGCTGTGTTCCCTTGGATCATTTGTGTGACCCTCCTCTAGATGTGCTCCAACAGGTCCGTGTCTCTTCTCTACTGAGGACTCCACATCTGGACACAGTACTCCAGATGAGGTCTCAAGAGCACAGAGTTGAGGAACAGGAACACCTCCTTTGACCTGCTGGCCTCACTTCTTTGAATGCAACCCAAGAAATGGTTGGCTTTCTGGGCTGCGGTGGCATATCGCTCACTCAGATGATTAGACGATCAGGGCAAATTTGTAATTCTTCTTTCACATTAGCTTAATCTAACAACTATGGTGTTGATAAATAGATTGCCAATAAATTTCAAGGTTTGTAATCAAGGTTGGAAGTCATATAATTGGAAATTATCTAGAGTACACCTTTGCCTAGGCCAGAGTTTAAAAGGTAGTATGGTTTTTCCTAAACCATATTCATTTTTGGGTCTCAAATTGAGAACCATTGAGCTTGAGTTTCAAAACATAAAAGTAATCTTTTTTTTATAATCTCTCCACAAAATAAATATTTATATGAAGATCTTTATCTCACCATTCTTGATATCAGACTGATTAGAAGACTACACATATTTCAAATGGAAAGATATCAATTTTCATATAAAAGTCCACCAAACTAAAGTTTTCTTGAAAGCTTCAACAAGGGCTTGACATTTTTATTATCAGTGAATATTTTCTTTGAGTAATGAGAAAACAATTTGTATCAAAGCTGGAGAAGGTTATTAAGTGACTGAAATCCTTGTAAAGGTTTGACTTCTGTATAAGTTTAAAATTAAATTAAAATCTGGAACTGCAAATAATTGTCCTCCCCTTCACTTAAGTCAGTTATAGTGATTTTTCACAGTATTTGTCAGAAGTTTCATCTTTAATTTACTTAAGAACAAAAGCTTGTCCAATACAATTTTACTATGAGATTTAGGGCTGAAGACAGTTATTTGTGAATATCTCCACAACATCATTTAGACTCATTTCCAAAAAATTTCTCTTTCTCTCCCCTCCTCTCCCTTCCCCTCTATTGGGAGTGAAGGGCTTGATCTCCAAGGAAATCCTCCTCAAAGTGCAGGAGCAGTCTGTTACTATGTACTGGAAATCAAACAATCGTGGCAGAGGGACAGAATGGATAACAGGAGGCTCCTGATGGAGCTCAAATGCAAAAGGAAATGCAAGGTGGAAATGGTAGTGAGATTCCCAGGAACAATAGCTGGGTGAGTTAGTGAAACACAGAGAGCATACCAAAAATTGCTAAAAAAAAACTATGCTATTTCTTTTTTTCTCAGAAGTTAATTTGCTTTCAGAAAATTGTTTGCTATAACTATTCAAAAATATGGCATTTTATCTCATTAATCTGCAGGATTGGACTCCACAGAAACTGACTGCTGAGAATGAGTGGCAGAAATACCTGACTGCACTCGTATTCTTCCTTTTTATTTGTTATATTCTTCCTATAACTACTTTCTTCTTTCTCATCTTTCTTCTTTCTCAGTGTGTATTTAACACTCACAGCCTAGCACCAAGTTAATATAGGAATAATTAGTATTTATATATGGCTTTATATTCTAAAATAATCTTGCGAAAATTAACTAATCATCGGGCTATCTTTTTGAAATAGGTATTTAATTATTACCTAATTTTGTAGGGGTGGAAACAGAAAATGTATAATCAGGACCACACAGAAAATGAAAACAGAGTGAGTAATAGAGCCGCAAAGGATCCCGGTTTCCTGCTTGAACAATGTGGATTACCTTGGATTCAAACAAAGATTTGTTCAGTGTTAAAGGCCAGAGACAGGAACAAGACATAGAGTAATGCATTATCTACCAAAAATGTAAGCTAAACAACATGGTAATTACTCATTAAGATTCTACGGATAAAATTAGATTGGATTGATCACATTTACTAATGCAAGAACACAATTCTCTGGCTTTTCTGGGAACTCTGTTTCCTCAAGTAATGAATAAAGTGTTGTAAAACAAAGTTTTACAAAAAACTTTTAAGAAAACTTTTAAATACTATTTTTATATAAATCCCAACTAAATTGGCAGTAGTTGTAGAAGTAATACATTAATGTTAATTAATATTATCTTAATCACTATTTTTAAAGTTCGAAGCATAGATAATCACGCTTTACAAGACATACAGTCTTTCATCGTGTTTTTTTTTTTTTTAATATTTGCATTTTCTTCAGTTTCCTTTACCTATTTCCCTTTATTTTTTTTCCGTGTATATTATTTATATTTTCAACAGCTAGAACCTGTGCCTGGTTCTTGAATTCAAGTTCTACCATTTTGACTTTTGGTATTACTAGAGGTGTGGTGTTTTTAACTAAGTCTTTGTCACTAGATTTTAGTGTGAAGCTTCTTTGTTTTATTTTAGTTCATTTTGTTTGCTTTTGCAAATGAGGAGATAACTTTTAAAGTATTTAACACATCTTTATCTTTCTTAACAAAGCGTTTTTCAGAGTGAGTGGGGATCTGAATGTAGGGAAATTCCTGCTGTATTCCTGCAACTCACTTTGATTTCAATCATGACAATAATTCTTTTTAATCACAAATCAGTATTTATCTTTCTTCTGTTATCAGTCATTGGAAGTTTGAGAAAAAAAAAGTGTTTTAATGTGGTGCCTTAGCTGAACAAGTGCATTTTATTCAGTAAGTGTAAACAGCTTTGTTAAATTCTCCTTGTATTTAAAAAAGTAATTTAAACAATCTGTGATTTATATAACTTTTGCCAAAGTGAATATCGATTATGGTTTACTTTAGTAAGATTGTCAATCAAATCTCTGGAATGGGAGATAAAGTTAGGGTAAGAGTTCTCAGCCTTCTATTGAATATGAAGTTTAAGAAGTTGGACACTGTCCCTATAATCTCTGCAAAAACTTTCACTGCACAGTTCCTCCTGTTGCTGGTTAAAATCATACTGTCTATTCCCCAGGTTACTGAATCTTTAGATATTCACATTCATCCTTAGTCTCAGATTCCAGTACCCTCTTGTGAGAAATGTAAAGAGGGAACTACATTATCTGCTGAATCTTAGTAGCTCTTCATTTTCCCATCAGATTCAGAAAAATCTATAAAGAATGCTTGCAAGCCGCATCCATGGAGCCAAAGTTTTACTGAACAGTCTTACAGTGAAAGAATAGATCCAGAAGCCATCCTTCGGGGAATGAAAAAATGATCTGTACATATTGATGCAGAACACTACAATATTTTGCTTGCAGCTTTAAAATGTATTTGAATTAGATTGCAGTTCTGTCAGTCCACCCCTCGGTCCATGAGACGGAAATATTCTGTTCTTCTTTTAACAAGCAATATCTTAAATCAAATGTTTCTTTTCAGTGCCGTAAAGCTGAAAAAATGATGTTATTGAAAGAACCGTGGCAGCTTAATGATGTGAGAATGTGCTCGTTGGCTGAGAGTACTGACTAACATGGATCTACTGCGAAGTTTGGTAAGAAAGTTCTCAAAAATTCTTCAGAAAAAATGCTCAAGAAATCTATCCTTTTGGGATAATCACTTGGGATTTTTCACTCTTTGTATTTCCTGACTGAAGTTAGTTGACTTATGATAACTTTGTATAATTTATTGCATTATAATAAAAGCAAGAGTAATTTTCTTTCTTTCCCCCCACCCCTTTTTAATATCATTTTTTTTTACTTTGGGATGAGACTTTTTATGTACTCTGTGTGAAAAACTGCATCTGTCTATGTAGCAAACACATCTGCATGTCTTCCGCTCTGCACTTTTTCATAAAAATAAGATTTCCAGCCATCTTTCATGCTCAGATATATCTCCTCATCTATCATTTTAGACTTACGAATGGCTTGCATTTTGGTCTGAACCATAAATGTAGATGCATACTGTTGGTGTTTTAATGGTACTTTCAGCTTGCTGTTTAGATACACAAGCTTAATAGACAACTTACATGACAGGTTAGTTTCTCTCTTTAGAAAGAGAAGTGACTTGCATCATTTGATATCGACCAGCAAGATAGCCCTTCATAAAGACTGTTCTTATTTTCTGTGTATCTTTGTCTAGATACAAGTAGATCTCTCTCTCATATGGTTCTGTGCTTCTCTTTCTTTCTCTGTGTGTACAAAAAGAACAATCTCTCCTGGAGATCCCTGTCTTTTTTTGTACCAGGGAGCCCAGAACTGAACACAGTACTCCAGGTGAATCCTGACCAGGGCAGAGTAGAGGGGGAGAATCACCTCCCTTGACCTGCTGACCACACTCCTTTTACTGCACCCCAGGATGCCATTGGCCTTCTTGGCCACAAAGGCACACTGCTGTCTCATGGCCAACCTGTCATCCACCAGGACCCCCAGGTCCCTGTCTGCAGAGCTCCTCTGCAGCAGATCATCCCCCAACCTGTACTGATGCATGTGGTTATTCCTCCCCAGGTGCAAGACTCTAAACTTGCTCTTGTTAAACCTCATCTGGTTCCTCTCTGCCCAACTCTCCATCCTGTCCAGGTCTCGCTGAATGGCAGCACAGCCTTCTGGTGTGTCAGCCATTCCTCCCAGCTTTGTATCATCAGCAAACTTGCTGAGGGTGGATGCCCCTTGAATGTGAAAGCATTCAAGGCCAGGCTGGATGGGGCTTTGGGCAACCTGGTCTAGAGGAATGTGTCCCTGCCCTAGCAGGGGAGTTGGAACTAGATGACCTTAAAAGTCCCTTCCAAGCCAAACCATTTGATGATTCTGTGAAATCAGTAGGCTTTTACAGTTAAAACCTATGAATGTTTCGTAAAAATACCATATGTACAACTATGGGAACAGTGCACTGTATGTATGTTATTACATTGTGTTAAATGTAGCGTTCTCTAATGTAAAAATACTTGCAGAAAAATATATAAATGATAAACAAATGCATAATATCAGTGTGTCTTCATACTGGTTACTGTGCTGACAGGTTAAATATGTCAAAAGTCTGGTTAACAAATTGTTCTGTTTCCTAATAAACGAAGTTTAAAAGATTACCTTTCCTTCAATCAAATGCACACTTAATAAACAGCTACTAGTGTGCTTGCATATCAGTTGAAAATCAGGATTTTTATTTAGAATTTTTGATTAAGAAAAAGCATTTTCTTTCCTATTATTTTGCTATCACTGCATGTAACTTTTAAGTGAGACTAGAAGAAAAGAAATTATATTTCTTTTCTATTTCTATTTCTATATATTTCTGTCATAGATTATTACAGTATCTTATACATCGTATTATTTAATGAGTATATAATTAGGAGATATGTCATGAAAATTCCTGTGGGCAATAATGAAAAACCTGTTACAATTCAAATTATTTCCACAATGATTTACAGGACAGAGAATCCATGTGGTAAAGAGCCATTCATTAATTTTATTTCCATTGTGTTATGTAGGCCCTCAAATACTTAAACATTTCCATTTATGCCCTAGTTTTGTACAGGGTCTGAAAGCCATAAGTGTAAACTCCTTGATCTTCTAGTCATGCATATCTCTGTAAGTATTAAAAGAAAACAGTGAGAGGCACAGTAAATAGAGAATAATATCGTGAATAAATTTTCTTCAAAATAAGAAGGTATGATGAAAATAAAGTCCCTAACTCAAGAGAAATTGACCTTTGGTTCATTTGAAAGCTCTTTTTCACAAAATGTTTTTTATTTCATCTGAAAAGTAGGATAATCAACACCTTTCTTTTTAGAAAAGCAATCAGATATAATAACAGAACCCTGCTATGAGTTTCCTCTAAAAATAATGAAATATCCATGCAAGCAATTTTTTTTTAACTTCAAAATTTCATTATTCTCAAGTGAACACAGTAATATGCAATAATTAATCTTTACTATTTTCATTGAAGCTGTGAGGTGTGCAACTGATCAAAGGCTCAGTTTTTCAAACAAACTGAAAATAACACCACTGTCCATTTTTTCATCCAAAACCAACATTTTCAAAATATTCTTCAGAACGTATTATAAGGAACACCTTGGGCTCATATATATTTAGTGTCAGACAGTGCCTGCCACTCTGGTACAGAAGACAGAAATGAGTTTTGGTTACCATTTGGTGACCATTTGGTCACATGAACTCAAAAAGAACTAGAAAGTAAATGAGAATGGAAACCTTTCTGAGATTTTTTTTTTTTTGAGAGTAGGAAACAAATGGAACTATCAATGATATATGATGCTATCTTTTGACAAAATTATTTTTCAGTAATAAAATATACATTTATTGAAATTATTTACCCTTCTAGCAGATTCGTTATGTGTCTAAATGACTGTATGAGTAAATCTTTAACACTGTATTCTTTAGCAAGTTTATCCTTTTCCAAAGTGCGCTTAAGCATAATAGTAAAATCTGAGCAGTTATTGCAGATAATCTTTCTTCCTAGCTGAGTGTTGAGCATTAAATTTATAGAAGCATTTCTTAGAGAGAAACATATATATTTTTTGCAATTAATTACTTTGTTGGCATTGCCACAAACCTTAGTTCTCACTGGTGATGCTAAGGTCTGTAACAGAGTGTCTCTGTTGTTTTATTTGTTGGAATAGGTGCTTCTTTAATATTCAAATTTTTAATCCCAGTAAGAGTAGAAAATGTGTTCGTTCCATGATTTAGCACATGAATTTGGTAGATATCAGTCTGTTTTCAAGAGAACTGTAGTGGTAGAGGCAATAATATTATATTTTTGATATTTAATATTTAGTCTATACCCTTGCCTTCTGCTTACTCTTGCAGAGAGCGAACAGCAGTGGAGTTTCATGGCAGCAACGTGACCCCAGTGCAAAATACTGACATGTATTTTTTTTCCTTCAATGCCATCTGGATCCTATTAATTTTAGCTTTTCTTGTCTATTATTTACTCACGCTTTACTGTTGGATGTTCTCTCATGGTGGATTTACTTAAAAGGACAGCTGAGGGTCAGGCAGCTGATTTTCTCTCTTGCGTGTCCAAATATCATTTTTATTTGGTAAAATCTTTTGTGTGAGTAACTTCTCTTCTGTTTGTGTCCTAGGGAACTTTTGGACAAAACGTATTCATAAATTCTGGATATCAAGGCTCTAGTTTTCTTTAACCCCCTTAATCAGAGGAAACTGTCAGCACTGTGTCTTCTATGTGTAGGAGTACAGAGTGAGAACATTTGTTCTTATACTACGTATTAGTGTGCATGTATGTTTTGACATTAAATCGGTACATACTGTGAAATGCCAAATGTAGCAGATAGTTCTCTACGTAAGGGTTTTAAATACAGGTACATCCATGTCTAAATCTGTTGAAGTAAAATTATAGTTTGATTCTGAAGTCTTATTTCAATTGATGAGGGACGTGCTTTCTACTGAATTCCTTTAATGTAAGTCAAACCACAATCATCTTCACAGTACGCCAAAAATAATGCGTTTGCCTTGCAAATTTCAATACTCATAACCCCTTCTGTGTCAGCTGCATTGTGAACTGTTTGGATCAGAAATTTGAAATGGTCTCACAGCTACTATTGGCATTGCTATTATTATTTATATTGCTGTAACACCCAGAGATCACCGTCACATTGTGTTTGACAACGTGAATTAATATCACAACATGATCATTGTCTGGAAGAACAGAAAGATCAAGGGAAACTACAGACTGATGATAAACATGGACAGTGATGTTACTAACTTCTTTTTTTTCTCCTGGTCCCAGTGAAAGTTGCACTGTGATGAACATGAGAAGAAACAAAAAAAAAATTAAGAATGCCATTTTTCATATGTGTATACATATATGTACTTAAATACGTATTCGTACATGTATATACATGTGCACATAAGTAAACATGTACATACACATATATCCACCTATATTTCATCTGAAAGTCATATTAATAGAAGTGCAGCAAATACACAAATATTTTTTCAAGTCCAGTTGACTAATAGAAATCTTCTGGGAAATTATTCTTGAAATAAATGTTTCAAAGAAAATGGTAGAGGATAATTATGAGATTGCTTGAGAAAGGCATTAATTCAATACTCAGTGGACTCTGATGGATAATAGAGAAACAGGTGCTTGTAAAAGGGGAAAGTGGGCTCCTAGCCCTGTGCTGCTGCTTAAATCGAGAGGGTGAAGGCAAGGAAGACAAGTGGGCTACTACAGTGATCTAAAAGAGAAAAAGTTTAAATGTAATGTACAAGGAAATACGAAATAATGAGTATGTAATCAAACAAACTATGGTAAGCGTGACTGAAAAGATAATTTTAGGATTTTTTTCTTTGTTAGTAATTGATGGATCAGAACAGTAAAAGCAGCTAGAAATAAGAAGAGACTGTAAAAACTGAAATTAGAGCCACATACTAGGAAGCCAGTTCCAAATGTAAGTAGGGAAAAGGAGTGGAACAGATTGGATGGGTATTTTCCAGGGTGTAAACCAGTGCTACAGAAACACAAAAAGAGTAAATGTAAGAGAGTTCAGCTGTAATCTTCTAGTTCTTTAGAAAACGAAGAGATATCCATTTCCTGATACTGCTAAACAAGAAAGGTGATAGTGGATAAACCTAAGCCTTTACTTGCTGGGCCCTTAGCTGAGGACAGAGAGAGAGAAGAGCCATCTCCAGAGTGGATATTATAGGTACAATCTGACCAATAACTACTTATAAAGAAAATAAGAGAGGACATAAACTGATTAGCCATATCAAGGACAAGGATGCTTCTTGGCCAGAGTCCCCAGAGCAATGGAACTGAAGGTAAAGACAGGATTTGGTCAGCTTGCTGTTTGAGTAATGACAAGGAACGATCTGAGATGACTGTGGATGCAAGCTGAAGTAATGTGAACTAATGTTATTTGTTTTCCAAATTAATATATTTATTGGGTTTTTTCCCCCAATTATTTCATCTAGGAATTATTTTGCACTATCAAGTCGCTACATTGACTGTTGTGTTTTTTTCTCTCATATCAAGTCGTGTCTGTTTTTAATCCAGGCTGATCTTGGATTGTTCCCTAAAATAAGTAGAATCCAATTTTATGCTTAGGAGTCATCTAGTATTTTTGGTCTAATTGAGATTTCTTCACAAATTCCAAATGAGAAATATTCCCTATCACATAGTCAAGGAACAGCAAATAGTGATTCACCCTTTCTTTTATTTCTGTCTGTTATGAACAAAGATGAATCTGATCTGCAACACTGAGTTGAAACTTTTTTTTTCTTGGGGTTGTTACCAAAATTCACTGGTTGCTGTAGACTGGATGCATGGTATCTATTTTACTTTGTTTAGAAAAAACAGTAATCATAAAACTTACTGTGAAAACAGTTGCAATTGTATGTATTTCACTGAAATGCATGCTTTTTTTTAATCGTTGGTATTCCCCATTCTAGGACAGTTATGACTGTTCATGCTCTGTAATTTTTATTCTAAGGGATTATATTAAAACAGTCATTAGTTGTACAGAGGTGACTTTAATCTACTGGAAAGCAGTTGGGGATTAGCAACATATTTCACAGCAATGATAAAGAAGCTTTACTTGGTGTAAACTGTGATCTGCTGAAAATATCTCTGGGTAACAGAAACTTCTTTCCTGCGCAGCCTAGAACCACTTCAAAGTAGTTCAGCAAAGGAAGCATTAAGTTCTAAGTTGTTTTCATGCTGTGATCTATACACACAGATTTTCTGTTTGCTTTGTGAAACTGCTTCTCTTCTAATTACAAATCATTCAATGGTCTTGCAAAGATACTTGATCTAATTGTTTTTCATTTGTTTTTATCTCTGTCAAATCTTTTTTCCAGTCCTTGCTTTGTAAATAAAATAAACATCTCTCTTCTGTATACAAATACACCACGATTATCAAAGAGAAATTAAATAGTACCTCTTTAAATACCCAGATACATACAAACACAAATGCCTATTTTACAAGCTTGTTCTGTGACAAAATTGAGCTGTAGTTATTTAAAAGACTGATGAAAATAAATCACTAAAATAAGTGTTGTCAAGTAAACCCAAAGTTATACGTTTGTTTTGTACAGCCAGTAGGGGGGTGAAATGCATGCCTGTGTCTGTGACACTGATCAAGATCTTCCATTAATTCATGGTTAATAATGTTCAGATATAAGAGTGGATAAATTACAAACCTGCTTGCAGACAGTTTTATTAAAGTTACTAATGGAGCAGTAAAATGTGCTAGTCCTAGCTCTTAACAAATTCCTCTTTTATCCTAATTCAGTAGAATAGACAATGATGTTCTGTGTTTCCAGAGGTTGTGGATGATGCACATAGTAGTGAAGTAGGCACTCTGAATAATGTAATACTTGGAAGAATTATAATTGCCTGATTTTATTGCTGTAAGAAAATACTATGCATCTTAATAGAATCATAGAATTTCTCAGGTTGGAAAAGACCCTCAAGATCATCAAGTCCAACCACAACCTAACCATACTACCCTAACTCTAACAACCCACCACTAGATCATGTCCCTAAGCACCACATCCAAACAGTTTTTAAACACATTCAGGGATGGTGACTCAACCACCTCCCTGGGGAGCCTGTTCCAGTGCTTAACAACCGTTTCAGTAAGGAAGTTTTTCCTGATATCCAACCTAAACCTCCCCTGGCGCAACTTGAGGCCATTTCCCCTTGTCCTGTCACCTGTCACCAGTGAGGAGAGACCAGCCCTGCTCTCACTGCAATCACCTTTCAGGTATTTGAAGAGAGCAATAAGGTCTCCCCTCAGCCTCCTCTTCCCCAGACTAAACAGCCCCAGTTCCTTTAGTCTCTTCTCGTAGGGCATATTCTCCAAGCCCTTCACAAGCCTTGTTGCCCTTCTTTGGACCTGCTCCAGCACTTCAGTGTCCTTTCTGTACTGAGGTGCCCCAAACTGAACGCAGTACTTGAGGTGGGGCCTCACCAGTGCCCAGTACAGGGGCAGGATTACTTCCCTAGTCCTGCTCACCACACCATTCCTGATCCAAGCCAGGATGCCATTGGCCTTCTTGGCCACCTGGGCACATTGCTGGCTCATATTCAGCCGACTGTCCATCAGAAGTTGGGGAATGATTTTCTCACTGAATACAGCACTGGTAAAACTGTTACCAGCACATAGAGTCCAACTTTGATAGCCACAATTCAAGGAAGTGTTGCATTCAACTATAATGCAGGTACTGGAAAACAAGCTTTATAATTGAGGTTTATGAAGCTCAGCCTGTTCTTCTTCTTAACAGAGAGTCAGTATGGATGGATCATTTCTTGTAGTCACTTACTCCAGGGAATTACATCCTAGCTTTTAATCCAAGAGTTATAAATTAAAAGTAGGCAGATGCAATTGGAACAAGGACACAGTGCCCTGGTGATGAAGGTAGTTAAATACTAGACCCATGTACGAAATGTCATGGGGGATGTTTCTTCACTGCAGACTCTAAGAACAGTCTGAATTTTTTTTAGAACTGAATGTAAACTTGGCTATTATGAGGAATTCTGTATCTTCTGTTAATATTGTGGAGGTTAGCAGTCTGTCTCACAGTGTTGAACTAGCTCATTTAGACTTTTTTTTTTTTTTTTTAATCTCTGTAGCCACTCTCTAATGCTTGGAAAGAAAGAGAAAATAAAGTTCTACAAAGAGAAAAAAAAACATATTTTTTCTGAAATCATCTTTTGTGAATTATCCTAATCATTCCCTTCATTTAAAATAAAAGCTTCTCTACTGCCATTATAATACTCACTATGCAATGTTTTAGAACTAGTCATGTGCTAAAGACCAGGAAGGATTTTTTCCTCTTCATGGGTTCCTACTTTTATTTAATTTTACCTTCCTTCTTCTAAATATGAAAATTGTATGAAGGATCCTCTTTCTGACAGACAAGGGAGAATAACTGTCTTAGTTTCTCTCTGAGATGCTGACAGTTACAGTTCTAGCTGTCTGACCTATCCCCAGTGGACAGATATATGAGTATCAATTACAACATAGCATTTTACGATAAACCATCTCTAGTTTTGGTAAGCTGTAAAATGCTGTGGTCTTAACTACAACAGTTTAAGAGCTAATTGACAAACAGGTCAGGCATCCAAGTGTGGAGGGTAGAGGGAGCAGCAGGGACAGTAACCTTGTCAGCAGCTGCAGGCTGAAACAGTCCCTGCTCATCAGACACCATTCAATTCCTCATGGGGTATTTTGCTCTCAGGATGTGGGTCTACTGATTGTCAGATTTGGGTCAAGGAGCAATAATCTATTAGTGCTCAAGTCTGACCATATTTTTCTTCTGGGAAGAATTGAAAAACAAAAAAACAACAACAACAAAAAGACCCCCTCAAACAAAAATCTCCAAGCCCACAACAAAGCATCCCTTTTGTTTCCATTCCCCTTCAGAAGAAACAAATCTTTTGTCAAAGCCAAACTTGTTGGAGTTATCCCATTACTTACAAGTTCTTTTTTTATGTAGTCCTGGAGATAATAAATTTGTTTTTATTATTAAGTAGTTAAGATGTTAGAAATATTAGTAAATAATGGTCAGTCATAATGAGATATCTTACATAACAGGAAGGTCAATGGCAGTGCAAATTGTTCTGAATAGCTGAATTATTCTGATTGTGAAAGTTTTTAAACATCAACATGTGTTTAAAATAAAACTATTATTTGTGAGTTTCACTGTTATTATGTTAGGAAATATAACCAGGCACACAAGGAATTGAGATCATACTGTAGGAAAAAAATATTTTCCTGCGACCTTTCTGGGATCTGATCAATAAATATCTATGGTGTGGGAGGCAAAGGGACGAGGCCAGACTCTTTTACAGTGATGTGTGGTGATAGAACAAGGGGAAATGGCCACAAACTGGAGCATAGGAAGTTCCACAGAAATGCATGTAAGAACTTCTTCACAGTGAGGGTGACAGAGCACTGGAACAGGCTGCCCAGAGGGGTTGTGGAGTGTCCTTCTCTGGAGATGTTCAAGACCCACCTGGATGCCTACCTGTGCAACATGGTCTAGGGAGCCTCCTTTGGCAGGGGAATTAGACTCGATGTTCTCTAGAGGTCCCTTCCAACCCATACAATTCCATGATTCTGTGAAAGAAATAGCTCACTTCCCTGTTTTCTTAGTCCTTTAAGTATACATGACAAGCATCGGTTCTAGTTTACTATTCCTTCTGAAAGGAAATAAATTAAAGTTATCTCTGAACTGTTTCATTACTCAAATAAAATTATCCAGTGTTAAATTTCCTATCTAATTTTCAACTTTATTTTGAAACTGCCTGTTCAAACCCAAGGATGTAATTATTCTCTTAAATTTGTTTTTCAGAACCAAATATTGCCAGTTTCTTTAGGACCTTCAGCTAGCATTATCTATCATTCATTACAGCTGTTGGGAATAAATCTACAGATTTTGAATTACAAACTTTGTGTTCATTCTGCTTCTCAGGTGAACTCACAGTTTTCACTAGAACCAATGGTACAGCACAGACACATGAATCACTCAAAAAATTCTGTAACAATGCTCTTCATAGGCTAAGAAACATACCAGACATATGTAATCAATACTTAATTGCTTAATGGATTTCAGAACCATTTTTTCCCCTACTGTCTTGGGAATGATAAGTCACTAATTATGTACTTACCCAATCTTCTCCATTTTAAAACAACTTCATAATTAAGCATCTACCTGATATTCAACAGATGCTCTGGTAAGAAATATTTTAATCAAATCCATAATTAGAGATGACCAAATATGCTACCATAGAAATTATTTGAATGAAGAGTTTTGTGTACTTAGACACTCTGAAAATACAGAAGTTTACTCTGAACAGCTCCTGGTTAAAGGCCACATTCATTAAGGAGATGAGGTACTTCCTACCATATATGTTCCATCTGAAAGACAAGCCAAGGAGAAAGACAGCTGTGCACAGGTGAAGCAGTGTGAACTTTCTGAATATCATGCAGTAATAACACTCAAAGTATCTTATGATTAGCATTTGGGGGGAGGGGGAAGAGAATAAAGAAAAGGAAAGAATAGGATCAGTACTACTGTAATTAAGCTGATTGGATCATATAATGTACTCATAAATTCTTCTGTTAGAGATCTTAGCAAAGCAAACACAGAAACAAAGCAGTCCAAATCTGGTGGAAAACCATACAGTTATGTATATATGTATGCCTCTTTCAATTTTTAACAGTGAAATTTAATTATATTTTTTCCACCTTTTAATAATTTATCAGTGTTTGATATTGGAAGTGTACTTTATTTCTTTTAGGACATAATTAGCATTAAATAGATTTAAAAGAAAGGAAGAAATGAATATATTTCATAAATGTTAAAGAATATGTGCCAAGTATCTTGCACCAGAAAACAAATCAGAATGAACATATTACATGAAGAGATTCCATGATGATCTGTTATACTGGAGAACGAGTGAGTTTTAAAACTTATTTAGAAGTACAAGTTCTGAAAAGCCATGCAGAGGAACAAATCTACCACTGACTTGAAATGAACCTCAGCACTTATTTAATCAAGCCTGAAGGAGTTTCAGCATCCCGCTCTGATGCCTTCTGTTTAACTCTCTTCAGTAGAAGATAAGTATCTAGGCATCCTGAAGATGTGAGTCTCAGCACTTCATATAATCAGACCCTGATTCCGAGTCTCGGAGTATTATGAGGACTGGATCATAGTGATATTTGTGTAAATGATTTTCTACTGAAATCACTGGGAAGCTGGGAACTTAATTTTAAATGGACCGCAATATGGGTGTATATGTCTAACTAAGGCAGTCACACTGGGTTCCTATGAAGAGAAGTTTGGCCCTTCTAGTCCATCTCACTCTGTAAAGTTCACATCAAAAAACTGTTGAATGTGTCAAACTCTGAGATCACCTGGAGGTAGGTGAGATAATTTGATAATTTCCTTATAGTACGGTATTTAACTTGCTTTAGTGATAAAGACTATTTAGCAGGAGCAGCTATAGAAATAATTGAATAGTCTGAGGTATTATTTTTCACTTCATTATTAAGAGGTTTTTCTCATCCTTTTCTCAGAGTGAAGATAGGCCTTTGATACCTATATCTCTTTTTTTTTTTTTTGAATTTTCTTTTATTTTAGTTTTCCAAGCATCAACATTTACTTCATATTTTCAGCCTTTACAAGAAGGAAAAGATAAGAGTTAGAACAAAAAGCCATATTCTGTAAATAAGAAATCCATAATATTGGACTTGCTATAATGAAATGTACTTTTGTTTCCTCAGTGTGTTGATTGTTGAATGTTCTCAGCATACCATTCATGGGCACAAATCCACAAGCCTCTTTCTCAGCAGTTCATACATAGCCTTTTTCTATAGATTCAAAATAAGTAGAGGGAAAAAATTGAGATAAACGTATTTATATTGAATTTTTCATTATGCTACTGCACTTTCTCCCAGCTTGAACAGCTGGCAGTCGACTGTGAATGATAGAAGTTCTGCATTATTGAAATCTAGATTAAAGGGTACCTCAAACAACATATACCTTTCTGGTTAAGTCGCCTGGAAGATTTGCAGGACATAGATAAAATTAGTGGATGTGTAAGAATTCCATCAAAGTAACATATGTGTTCTCTCTTTCAATACTTGCACTGTGTAATTTCTTAAAGACAGTAATTATTTTTGCTAATATTTTCCATGTAGTCCTGTTTGCAGTTATCTCAGATCTTTTTTTCTCATTCTTTATACTTTCAGCTTTAAAAATAAATGAACTTTCTTTTTTTTCCAGACTCCCAACGTATTCCCATATATGGATGTTTAATATTCATGGCTCTGTTTTTCTTTTCAGATTCACTAAAATCCCTATATTTTTCAGTTTTAATCTCTGCATTGAATTTCTGCTGTATTGAGAGAGGATTTCTAAACATGGTTCCTTTGCATTTTTCTAGGCTGGTAGTTTGATAGTGTAGTCTCTGGACCCATGGCAGCCAGGAGACAAATTCTGAGGTTTGAAAGAACAGTTCATGGAAAAGATCCTCTTGCCAGTAGTTTGCACTGTGATCTTCCCAGAAACTGAAATTCTCCTTGCCTTTCTCGAAAATAGCCTCAATTCAATATTTCCTGTTGTCAGGAACTTCCATTGGTCACCTATTCTGATTGAGATAGTCTTCTCACAACCTTGTTCAAATCTCAGAATCTCATCCAACCATGGGGATCTAAAAGTGCATCTGCCCTATATAATGATTCTCTAAATCTACTCTGTTATCTGTCACTAGATCCTCTTCTCTGTTCACCAGTTTTACATTTTCTTTAAATGTAAAGTCAAAATTTCAAATATACTTGAAAACTGGAGCAGTGATGCAAAAGACAAAGCCACTGTAGATGTTTAATCCACTTAAAATCTGATCGATACATTGAACTTTGAAAAGGGCTCATCAGAACGCTTAATGTTTCTTCTCAGTCAGTGTCAAGTGTTTATGTGGTCTGTGAGGATTTGTAACACATGACATTTTGCACAGAATGTGAAGTACACTTTCTGAGTGGAAAAGACAGCTTGGGGAAAAAAAAACTTGAAACGTACTTTCCCCCTCTGAGAGAAGACATAGTTGTGAGAGTGTATATGGAAAGAAACAGATACAGTCTGTAAAGTGGAACTTCTCTTTTCCAGATGTAGTAGTAATAAGCATCTGATAAAACCAACCTTAAATTACAGTTTTTAAAGATCATGCATCATGCTGAGGAGGACTGTGGAAAACAGATTCAAAATATCAATCTATTTATGATTATATGCCTATGTTTAAGAAAAAAAAAATGTTAAGTGCTCTTGTATCCTGAAGTTTTGATCAAGCACACTCAGTTCTCATATTTTCTCTCCCAAGAGAGAACCTAGAAAGTTTTAGTCTCCAAAAATGTTTCATTTGTTGTTCTTTTTCAACAGGTTTGAACAGCATTTGCTACTTGAAGAGCAAAACAGCCAAAATAAGAAATGTTTCTACATCATCATATCTAAAAACGGAGACTCTTTTAAAGGAGAACTTTTACTTCCTGAAATTAGCTGGATGTTTGTGTGTGTTAAGTACCTCTGTGTGAAGGCAAAGTGTTTTTCATAGCTCAGTAGTTCTCAGCATTTTCTTTTGGCAGATAATTGACATATTTACCATAGCTTCTATGCTTTTCTGAGATATATCTTAGATATCTTGATGGTAAGGATCATAGGGATTAAGTTCTTCTGTGATAGCATGATACCCAATCTTCCTGCCAATCATAGACAAATAAAAGAAAGTGACTTTTATAATCATAACTTCTGCATTTTCTGGTGACGGTGACAAATCTGGGGCACTCCTAGCCTATAATACGAAGTGACTGTAGAAAATTAGATTTCTCCACTGCTGATAGCATTGGTTGCACTTCAAGTCATTCCTTCTTCACCCCAGCATTTAAAGAATCCTACTCAGTTTTACTTAAAACAATTTGCCTTTAGATGCTTGCTCCGATTGCTTGTGTAATTAAATGCTAATGATCTTTCATTTTTCCACATGGCTTAAAAAATTCCAGAATACAGAAAACCAGAAATGATGGTTTGCTGTTGACAACACTAGTGTTGCAATATCAGCCTTAAAAAGTGCACTAGAACTGATAAAACTAGCAGAACCTGTCTGTTCTTCTGGTTCTGCCCTATAATCTGTCTTTATGTTTTACTATTAACATTGAGCTTGAGTTATATACAGTGAGTGATGCTGAACACTTACTCTGAGTGCAATCCATACTCATTATCTTTCTGGTTCCTGTCTCAAACCGATTTCTGGCAATAGGCAATAGGCAAATAAGAAATCCTTTCCTAAGCAGCTATTGGTAAAAAACAAGAATGGCAAAACAGAGAGGAGAGAGGAAATACTAGATTGTGTAAAATGAATTCTTTGTGATCTTTCAACACGATTTTCTAAATATCACCATTAGAGAGATAATCATGGTTAATGAAAGTGGAGGTTGTCAGGTTTTAAAACCAAATAAAAATTGATTGTAAGGGACTTTAAGTCATTTGTTCATTTTTTATGGTCAGTATCAACTGGGATGTATTTTGAGGATTAAGATCAAATGCCTTTGAGAGATATTCCAGCGAATATCCATCACAAAAAATAAAGGTTTTGATATTGACTAAATGCTAGAAGAGAGTACTTGCCTGAGTGCTAGGAATAGCCTGAATAATAGAGCAGAGGGAAAAAAAGAGCTTAACATTCTCCAAGTTTCAGAAATCATGCCTATGTCTTTTGGGAGATGAGGTAAGGTTTTCATAGATGGATTTTTTTTCTAGGGCTGGTTTAGAAGCAGTAAGAACAGGACATCACCTTCCACACTAGGTGCTAGGTGCTAGGGAAATTCTTTCCCTCTTGTTCTATTGTTTTAGCCTGGTGGCAAAAAAATGTACACATTCCAAGAGCATTGTAAAGGTTTCTATGAGGGTTATTTCATTTTGTGACAATGTTACTAACATAATTTTTGGCATCACATATCCAATTGTGTTTACATAAATGCCTGCCCAACTTATTAATACTTTTAATAGAAGAATTATTCCTAAGTAATTACAAAATATACTTAACTATTTTATCTTAGCAGTGCTTACTCTGGCATTTATCCTAGCATTTTGTGAAGCTAACTCCATTTTGTTATTTTTAATTATATAAATAGAAATTAAATATATCAATTTTCTTTTTTAAACTATGACAGTATTCATGTATTTTCAGTTTTTCACATCATGTGCTCTGCTTGACCTTCCTTCAGAAAAGTACCTCATTTCTCTCAAGAGTGTTCTACGGCATGCCACGAGATGTCAGTGTTTCAGAATATTACTCTTGTCACAATGTGCTATTAAAAACTCAGTGCTGTGCTCTGCTTTGTTTGATGTTCAGTGACTGGCATTTTTAGTCAGCTTTGATATTCTAGGACTAATAATATTGTAAACTGATTAAATAACTCCCAGGTGGAAATGGTAAAGAAAACAAAAGCAACATATAAGCTTACTTCTAGAACCACGTTTTAATTTTTCACACCAAAATGGAACCTCGAGGAAATCATTGTGTTCTTGCTTTAAAATAGGAACTGAGTCACTGCTTTTTGTTTTTTGCCTTTATGAGTTACAAACTGCACTGCAGCACTTGGGTTTACTGTGAACCAGCAGCAAAGTCAAGCCCAGGCCTGGTGCAGCCTAGCTTAAGTAAGAACAGACTGAATCAGAGGTTTTACAGCAACACAGTTTCATTCCTCAGGCTGAAAACCTGTAGTAACTGGAACCACAATGCTGCCATTGTCTGAATGGAGAAGTGTTACATCAGTGGGGCAGGAGGATAAACGCTGGGATAGAAAGATGGCAATACGACCTTCCTAATGTTTTGCCTAAAATTCACATACATGTATTTTGTGGCAAAATTACATTAGGTACTTCCCCTCTCCTCTGCCCCTTTGTCTGAAGATCCAAACCAGTTTTTTCAAAGTGAAAATACCTTATATGTTCCAGTTTGAGAGTAATGTCTTAGGTAGGTACACTCTTAATAGGCAGATAAAGCTGTCACACAAGCTGCAGTAAAGGATAAGGAACATTGGCTTTCAGATATGTTCTTATTAAATCAGAGGCAGATTTTTTTTTTTTTCAAAGGGAATATAAAGTTCTTATTATCCTCCACCAACTAGAGTGCATTAAAAAAAATGAGTACATATGGCATATGATGTATATGGAATGGATTGTACAGTATTTATGGAAAAAATAATGAAAACACTGACAGTACTGCCAAACATGAGTCCAACATGAGTCTGATAAACAAAAAGCATTAAAGCAATTTACATTTCATTTTCTGAAAATAAACAGAGATATCTCTGGTAATATAACCAAGACAAAGACATACTGGCTTTTTAATAGAGGTTGTTTTTGGCTTCTTGATGGGTGGGTAGTGGGGTAATGTCTTTTGATCATGGCTTTTTTATGTAAGCTGTTCTTGTTTCTTATTCACTGCCAAAAAGGCTGAAACAATTTCCTATGAAAAGAAGAAAGCATATATATATATATATATATATATATATATATATGGTTGTCTTTTCAGTAGCATTGACTTAAGGACTCAAAGTCAAGAATTTAATGCCCTGTTTTTTTGCACCATTCTTTCTCATGAGATCTTGCACTGTCTTTTGTAGAAATGTTCTCATTAGATATTTCCCCTTACTACTTTAGTTTTCTTTTTTTTTTTTTTTTGTATAGATTTTAAATAGCTCTTAGAAGAGAATGGTATTTGCCAAAAGTGGAGTTACTCACCCAGTCTGTGGTCCACTGACTGCCAGTTGTGTTCCCGTGCTGCTCCTCTCAGACTAGGGCTTCATTTGTATTGTTTGCAGGCACCTCTCCGTCCATAATTTCTTCCTTCTGAAAAGGGACTGCCACTGAATACACAAAGAAAGAAAAGGAGTAATGAAAAGGGGAATAATGAAACTATACTTTCTCCTTTATGTACATATTTAAATTCAGAAATATCTGCTTATCTTCCGTATCTGTACCTTCAAGTAACAGTCGTCAAGAAAAAAAAATGCATAAAATTACTACATAGATATGTATCTATAAAATTCACTGAGTAAGATTTCCTGAGAGGCAACAGATTTTGCCTGTATTCCACTCTCATGGAAAAGCAAACCATAATAAGCAATTCAGTAGACTCTGAAGAACCTGAAAGTGCTGCAGTGATTGATAATCAGCAAGTTTATCTGCAGAAGAGCGCTCTAGCTCAGAAAGGAAAATAAAATTAATTCAACTAGTCTGCTGCTTACTGTGATCTGCTGATGATCTAACATGCAAAAGAAAATTGGGGCTGAGATGGCCGTAGTCTCTTGGATTTGCATCAAATGTTTTTTTTAGAAACCATTATTTTAAAAGAGAGAAAAAAGATTTTTGACATGAATATGTTTATTCTCGGGAGCAAGTTCCCAAATTCCACTGCTCTCTAACAGCTGGGGATTTTCATACTTAATATTTTCTGTCGTAATAGTCGATATTACTTAGCAAGAAATTGTAATGTCATAGATGGTTGCACAATTTGACTGTTCCAGTAAACCACACAAAGCTATTGCTCTCAGGGAAAAACATGGTTTCCAAAAAGGCACTACTAATATTACAATATGTAACAAAGGTAAAACAAGTCATTTTGACGTAAGCTACTGAGTTCCACACACAGACATGCATACACAGATGTAGTTACATGTATATGCATATTCCTTTAAATCTCTCTATTTCCTAACTCAGAATGGTTTCCACAGTCATTTTGTATAATTTATATCAGATTCTTCTAAGTTTGCTGGGGATTTGTTTTCTATAGAAGAAAAAAAATCGACATACCCCAGAATTAATAGAATTTCCATCTTTTCTTTAAGATTTGGTTCCCTGTGACAAAGAGGGGTTATTCTTAAGAATCAGAACCTACTGTCAAACGCTAAGCAACAAGTGTTTGATGAGGTGCTTCTGCTTCAAAATTCATAGGGTAAAATTACTTTGGATTGAAACATTCAGACATTTTTTGACAACATTCTGTGGAGCCCTGGTTTGACCTCTGTGTTAACAGTGAGGTATCAATATGTCATAGAGGCACGTCCTGAGGTTGCAAAGTGTCAGTAGATGTGCACTGAGTCCTCACCCCAGACAAATATCAGGGAAGCTTGCATGATGGCCTTTGACTGCTTGTGCTATACTTCAGCATACTGCTTTGAAAATGTTTTCCAGCAAACTAACAGCACTTTTCACCTGGAGAAGTTAGGCTGTATATGTGTCTACAAAGTAGAACAGCTAGGAGAAAGGCAATGACTTCCAAATTAAGTTCCAGCACCAGCACCATTCCAGTGCTAACCTGAATATTCATGACATCCTGTCTGTGATGTCTCCTTCTCATGGGTACCTTAGCTGCTCACTGAACATCAGCAATTAAGTTGTGACTCCAACTTGCATTCAACTTAATGATGAGCTTGTAGAAACAGCACAGACTCAAATGCAGGGCATAAAGATTTTTTTTTTTAACTCACATATTTTGTAGCTTTGACTGACATCCTACATTTATCTACATGGAGGGAAATCTATGTACATTTCAAAGTTTGTATTGCCTTGCCACTACTGTGCTTACATTACTACTGTAATAGCCAAGCCATAAATATATTTATGACTGGAGTTTGCAATCTCATGGCATTTCAGTTACAGTTCCTTCCCTACTGGCTTCAGTAATTGTTCTACAGCATCCATTCCTGATGTCAAGTGTGTTGTTTATCTATACCTCTATCATTCCTTTTGAGATAGACATTCACAAATGTCCTTTTTTATGAAGACCAGACAGTTTCACAGCTTCCTGTTTCAAGCAGTTGCGAGTGGTGCCTTGCTACTGATATAGTGATTCAAAACAGTATCAGTGTACTTGCCCAATTTTAAAACCCTAATTGCTAACAATTAACCACCTACGGTGGATGAAAATATGAAAAGTTTTTAAACAATCCCTTAATAATGTCCAGTATCCCTGAACTTTGGGCTACTTTGCCCTTCCTTTTCTTAAAAAAAACAATCTACCTTATTTATTTATTTATTTATTTATTTTTTTATGTTTCCAGGTAAATCTGAGGTCTCCGTTTCAATTTGGTTTACTGTACTCTCACACTGTGAGGTACAAGGATTGCTTTGCAAATAATCCTCCTTTTTGTTCTGTCCATAAGCTTGATATGTGCTGGGACTAGAGGCATTCACTAGTGGCATACTTTGCCACATGTAAAATTGTTTACTTTAATCTACATTCAAGGGATGGAAAAATATGTTTTCTGAACTGTTTGCTGGTTGGATGAACACTGAAGATTGTACTGATGAAAGACATGCTTTCATAGATTACTTCTACTACATTTCTAAGTTCAGATTGTCACAAACATGCAACCAAAGAAAGCACCACAAATTTATATTTGTTCTCAGAAAATAATTTTATATGCTGACAAACGTTTTGTTAATCATATAGTCTGTGTGCCTGATTACAAAGCATTAATTATGTTGATGGTAAGTCCTAATTTCCCTCTTATTCATGCTTACAGATATTTTCTAAAGAGTAAAGAGAACTTAGAGGAACTCCTTATCTTTCTTTTAATTAGAAATTAATTACTTGTTCATGGAACTAAATAATTTTAGACCTGTTTCTTAGGAATTCTGCAAACTTTTGTCTTTGTTTCAAGAGGATGATTTTAAATGTCATCATTTATCAGTAAGAATATTAAAATTCAATTTTAATTAAGTAATATTAAAATAATTAATATTTACATTCAAATGTTATATTATTAAAGGAGATTTAACTTTTTTTTTCAAGAAATAATGTTTTCAATCACTCGTAATTCTTCTCCCTTCAGTCTCTCATGCAGCTTCTTTATGGGTGAGATTTTTTAATGGTGGACAATTGGTGGACAAATCAGTCAGAATTGTGGTGACACAAAAAGACTGTAGAAACGTTATGGTGTCTGACTGTTATTAAACAAATTGTTATTGATCCTTTTTGCCTTCTACACTGAAATAAAATAACCTATGAATGAGAGAATGGCCTGCAGCCCATTGTGGTTGTGAGCAACCCTACACTGCAGATTCTAGCCAGGTAAGCCTACTGCTTTTCTATACAGATTTTAGAGTGGGAGGTGGGTATGAGGAGATTTTGTTGTGAAAACTACTTTTTCTGGGGACTGTTAACATGTAATGAACATTCATGGTTTGCTACAAGTTGTGTTACGTCTTTCAAAATCATGCTGTTGGACTTGGATCTGCAGGGGTAATCTGCATAGCAATTAACTTTCAAAAACGTTTCCTGCCCTGTGTGCATGCCCAGCTTAGTTAATAAGTTGTGGAGGTGGTGTCCCTTGTTAATGACACTGTCGATGGTACCTGACTATACACGATACAAGGTTTTATAGCCTTTTCCCTGTAAGCAGCAACACACTGACTTCCTTTCTCATAAACAATAGCTAAAGAGGTTGCTAGGGCTTTAGGTGAGAGGATCACCTTTCACTGAATGCAAACATTTAGTGACGTAGTTGGCAACCAATTACAGTAGCAGTCTTCTTTCATATTTCTCTTTTCATATTTCAGCAAGCATGAGGACTCTCCATGCGTCCATGTTCCAGCTCTCAGGGTCAACACAGTGCTTCTCCTGAGATTTTCCCCAGCATCCATAGCCCTTGGAGAAGAATCTTGACAGCTCTAAACAGTTGCTTCAGATTTAGTGACCTAAAAGTTGAGAGAGGGTGCTGGTCACCAGGCCACATTGAATTTTGAGTTTGCTGGTCATTGTCACCAGGGAGGATGGGAGAGGGAGAAAAGAGAAAGGTGCTTAGTTATTTGTTACAGAATAGTGAGTCCATAGCAAGCTCTGTTGTTTTGTGGCAACTGACGCAAAATAGAGAAGGGTCTTCTGTGGCAACCAACACTAACGCACAGCAGTCCCTGTAGCATCCTGTAGAGGAGATGCTGAGTCAACATCTGAACCAGTGATTGACCACCTGGTAGGAATGCAGGGCCTTTAATAGTTTCATAATTATAGTGAAAATCCATATTAAGAAATGAGTGTAATGAAGGTCTAGTACACTCAGATACATAATGATTTTAAGTAATAAATTAAATCTGGTATTTTTGACAGCTTCCAGCAAGCAGATAAAGTGTGTCTGTTTCTGGAGTTCACTACATCGTTCATTACAAGTAAGTTTAGGAATCCACCGTTCTTTCCATTATGAACTCTGTAAAAGTTTAAAACCAGGTATAAAATTTCAGAAATAGCCTAGCTCACAAGGTCACAGGCATTTTTCTTTTTTTATGTTTTTAGGAAAAATCATTGATGTGCTTCCAATTTTGTAAGCACCAAGGTTGGCTTTGCTGCTGCTGCAATCAGTGGACTAAGCCATGGCATTTAGGCAAAACTGATGCTGGCACAGAGCTGCATAGGACAGAAATGCAGACCACTATGAGAAAGGGCAGGTGGAAGGAGTCTATTCTATTGACAAATAAGCTCATATGCATAGTAATCCTAGCATATTACTCTAGCTAGGGTTTTTGTTACTGCTGATATTAATTGAGGGCAATAATGTGAGGATTACTTGGTACTTTAGGGAGTAGTACCCATAAATACTTATGACAAATATTTGATACTGTAAATTGGATGTTCTGTGTACAAAGTAAGACTTATACCTTATGGCTGCTTTTCTGTCTGACACATGAAATAAGTATCATTATTTATTGAGAGTGACCTTCAAAACATATGAGGAAAATGTCAGATGAGAATCTAGTTTATACAAGTTCTACTGTTCTATTTAAAAGGCAAAATGTGTAAACTTAGAAGTATGCAACCCAAAAATACAAATGACGATAGTGGATATTTCACTATACATCCACAATGAGTTTCTTTGTGCATCTTGTAAAGCTGTTTCCTATGTGCACAAGGAAGATTATGGACAGGAGATATATCCTAGCCTTGAGACTGATGATCTTTCTCATCTATCCTCTTCACTTATCCATACAAATATTGCCAACAGTGTACTCAAACCAGATGAGAGGTGTTTTGTTTCTTTTGTTGATGATGTTTTGTTATTGTTTTTGTTTTTGTTTTTGTTTTATTTTATAACTTTGTTGTATTGCTTTACTATATTACTGAAGTAACTCCTGGACATACAACATACTTGCATACTTTTGCTTTCCCAAAAGAATATATTACTCTGTAGGGGACTGTGGTGCACTACTAATTTATATGAGGATGGAGGGAGGTGATGAGGGCAGTGATTAAAGATTATTAACATGATGCTGAGGAGGAATGAGGTTTGATGGCAACCTTTGAAGAATTTTCTATTGATAACACATATCAGTAAAGAGATTAAGGAAGAGACAGCTTGAAGCTCAGATTTTATATCTCCTAAATTGTAAATATTAAAAAAATGCAATAAATAATTGCATTCCATTTACAGATGTCTTCCAATCCATATGTTTTACCATTACAATGTCTGATCAAATACAGTTTGTTAATCTTTTTAAATAGCTGTCGGTCAGAAAATTACTTTGCAGTAGAATATGAGCTTTTAATAATCACCTTGATGATTAGCATCAGGTGGGTTATCAATTTCTTTCAGTAAGACCAGCAATCACATCCCATTTGGACACAGAATCCACATAGAAAAAACAATCCTGCAATGTACCCCACAGTAGTAAACATGTTTCTATAACTCCCAATGTCAGACAAATTTCTATGCTTAGACTTAGTCTAAGAAGATATAACGTCAAGAAACTTTTAAAGCTTCTATGTCAACAACTTCTGACACTTTTAACTTTGTTATATTCATTTACCTTTCCAATTAGTTCCAAAGGGCAGGGTGGGAGGAGGAGAGTTGTTTCAGGGCTGGTTCACATTACATCTCTGCTTCCGTACTTTTTGCACACTTTCCCTACTGGATCACTTAATTAAAGATTTTATTTAAAATACTATTTCTATTTCATAACTGCAGATGCAGTAAAGATGAATGGATATTCATTTTATTTCTGAAATTAAAATCAGTCTAGCAGTTCTGCTCAAATGCACACATAGAAAGATAATATTAATACTTTCCATCATTTGCTCTATCAGTGCTTTATTTTGGACAACTCTTTCTAGATTTTCTACTCCTAAAGTAAAACACAAGAATGAAAGAACTGTTCTGTCAGAAATGCATAGTACATCCATGACAGAAATGCAAACATCCTCAAATTGCCTTTAATTTATTCTGTGATAACAAATGTGGAAAACAAGAAAGGGTGAAACATAACTTACATGCTTGTGTTTACATATTGCATAGTGCATTCAATGTAATATCTATCTAAAAACATCAAAGTAAGCATCTTTCATCTGAATGGAGTGCTTCGACTGAGATGATGATTATTTTAGGAGATTCAAAAGTCCCCGACTACCTTAAGAGTTTCTCCTCATTAGCTTATGTGGAACAGTTATTTCTGATTGCAGTGCAACTTTTTTAGCTGTGTTCAGGTTGTAGCCATACACAGATCAAGATTTGTATCAACTAAGGATAATGTCTCCCCTGGGAGAGGGAATATCTGGTCCCTGTTTTTGACATGACTGATGCCAGATGCAACTATTAAAAAGACAGCAATAAAGTCATCATTTGAACTGAGAGAGTATGCCTTTCAGAATATGCTATATTCCCTGTATTCAAGTGTCTTTCTCTATTCCACCCCCCTCTCTTTCTTTCTCTGTATATATGCATATGAATATGCATAGAAAATATGCAATAGAATTCAGACACTAAATCAAGTAAGAAGATCTACCTGAGCTATGTAGTCCCTTTGTGGTGCCAGCTGATACGGCATGTGTGTTCCTGGCCACAGCCTATAGGTACCAGCATCTACAATCTGCACTCTCCAGCAAGAACTGTGCCTGGCCCCGTCACTTGACAAAGGCTGATACAATTGCATGTCAACTTGTCATGTCATGTTACTCTGCAGTAAATACCTGTATGCACTCCTTTAATATACAAGCTTGTGATATGAGCAATCATGGTATTCGGGAATTCGAAAATGATTTAAATCACCTCACTGAAAGCACCTAAAGCAGGCACACTGCTACAGTGGTTCACCTGGGGTTCAGAAACATTTTAAGCAGCAGTAAACTCGCTGTTTATCTCTTATTTTGCATAGTAAAGGATTGATACTTTGTGAAGCACAGCTTGTCTTTCATGGAGTGGTGGGGACAGACAGCTGATTCACTGGTAGCCTTTGGAGGAATTTGTGTGAACTGTTTGTGTGGCAGAGGTGATAATCATTACTAACCCTGACTCTTTTCCTATAGTTACAGCTGCCAGGAAATACAGCCAGTCTGCCTTACCACACCTTAATCACAAATACAGAATCAGAACAACAATGGGTAACCTACGTTACGAGAACCTACGTTTCTCAGTTATGTGTGTTTTGTATTAATGTGTTACCTTTTTTCATGACACAACACAGTAAGTGTCCCACAAAATGATGAAAATCAGAACGTGAGGATTCAGTTTTTAGATGCAATTTTACCATTTTATACAGAGACAGAACATGCTTTACAACATTGTGCAATTCAAAATATTACCATTTGAATGTTATTTTGATGGAAAATCTTTAATCAGTTCAGACTTTTCATTTTGCATACTGTACTTTGACCACAAGAAAAGAAAAAGAAAA